>NC_090267.1:513945199-514250378 GCF_040414725.1 Anabrus simplex
CTAGACATCCCGTGATATACAGGATGGAAAAAAATTGTCACCCCAAAAATCGGTGGAGAAGTGTCATTTACCTTTAAATTTGTGAAAACGTCTAAAACAAAATATTTTTCTTTCGTCATATCCTTTATCCTTCATTTTATCATACATTTGTATTTCCTTTATTACTATACAGTATATACAGCATATTAATTTATTATTTCTTTATTTCAAATTATATTATTTCAGCAAACACATATTGAATACAGGATATTAATATAAGAAATGTGAAATATAAGATATAGCGAATGCATTAACGTAAATACCAAATGATAAATATATAATTATTTTGATCACTGAGCAGATTTTAGTCCTGAAAAATTATTTATTCTCATTTTGTGCTTAATTTAGTCGTCTTATTAAAGGTTTCGTTTCGTAACGGGTGTTTCAGCGCTAGAAAACGCCCAGCGGCACGCTGAAAAGCGCATCAAAATCATATGAACCGACACTTTAAGTCACAATTTTCAGGCAAACATGAATTTACGGCGCGATACCGAACTCACGGGAAGAACAGACTGTATTGTCCCACTCAATAAATAAGCAGGGAAGTACCTCGCGGGGGCAAGGACTTCTTTGTCCCACTCTCTGCCCTGTAAGGCTCGGTAGATAGTAGAGCTGTATACTTGGACTAGCAAGACACGCCATTTACTCAGTGACTGTGATTATAAAGTGCATAGTAACAGTTAGTATCCATCGTGCTTATGTGCACGACTGTTTGTAGTTGAACTTTATTTTTTAATCCTATATAGGTGCAAGCGATTTCCGGAAAGTTGTGTACCATCACCACCAAGTGTCCTTGTTTCCTTCGAAAACTGATGCACAACCGCATCCTTCTTAAAAAGGAAAAGTTACTCTTTGCGAAGAGCTGCAGTAATAATCATGAATATGTCTTTCAATAAACGAAACTCAACGTTATGTCAAAGAGAACTGCAACCCTACTTAACTTTAGCCGCAGCATCTTTGGCGACCAAGGCCTACGGTAACGAAGAATGTGACGTCACTTCCGTCACAGATTTTGTCACGTTACAAATATATGGATAACCCCCAGCTAAAAGGCACATATATGTCAATATCCATTATAAAAATGTATTTTTTTCGAAGATGCCAGGTCCGCATAAAATGAACCAATGACATTAAGATAAGAAAAGTAAAATCATTAAGTAGTTTCCAAACTTCCTTGACAATGAGGCTAATTCCTGTCTGTCTCCAGCGGGAATACAGCCCGTCCTTCCCGTCAGCTCACAATGCGTCACTTGAGTTTGCCGTAAACTCTTGTTTGGTGGTCACTATATTTTTAGACGAGTTCTGCAGTTGAAATGACTCGAAAGACCCTTACTATGTTTTGAATCAAGTTTATGTTCCGAAACATACTTTTTCGGTGTCACGTGGTCGTGGGGCATCAATATACGTCAAAACTGGAATATCAAATATTTTGCACTCACATTGTTGTTCGAAAGTTGAATTCGAACTACGATTAGCAGAACGATCTTGGATACTTCCTCCTGAATTTTCCCAGTTGACACAAGATGGTACAAGGTTGGTTGCTATTCTCATTTTAATTGACCGCTGCCCGGTTATTAGCACCTGTTATTATTTGAGGGCACTTTTACAACCTGCATATCGCTCTCAAATATTGTTATTACTTCTCCGTGCCAGTAACTACTTTGATGGTTTTCAGAGTGCGAGGGATGCGAGATATTTTGAACCAGGAATTATTTTACGAGCGGGAAATCTACCGACACGACGCTGGCGTATTTGAGGACCTTGAAATAACACTGGACTAAGCGGTGATCGAACTGCCCACTGCACTGAGAAGTATAGCTCTGAATAGCGTTAACCACTCAGCCCAGCATTATTCTTCTACTTCTGGGCGAATGGGTCACTTAGGCCGACACGGAATCAATATTTGTTGAGCTTCCCTCCTTGCCAAATAGTTCTTCACTTTCAATTATTGTTGAATTCTCCTCCGACCAAATACGTCGTGCTGGTTTCTTCTGGTTGGTGATCCTAATTCACTGAGGTGTTTTGATCTCGTGCGATTGATTTGTATTTGATAAGTAAGTCTCCTTCTAAGTGGCTTATCAATTGCAGTCACATTGTATCAGTAAGTTTAGATATTTTAAATATAGTTCTGAGTTGGTTTGGGGTGATGTATTCCATTTTAATTCTTGGCCCTAGGATTTTCCTCTAACCGTTCCTTGAAAATTTTATTATGTAAATTGAGCGTTTCTGAACCACAAAGAGTTTCATGTTTGCTCACTGTTAAGTAATGACAGGCATTATTCATCATAAACATTCTTTGTGTGTTGAAAAGCAATTTCCATTTTTGAATTCTTGAAGCTACTAAGTACTTAAATTGCTTTACTCTTACACCTTTATTCATATCAATGGTGAGTTCAGATGGAGCAGTTTTGATATGTTTATTATTATTATTATTATTATTATTATTATTACTATTATTATTATTATTATTATTATTATTATTATTATTATTATTATTATTATTATTATTATTATTATTATTATTATTATTATTATTATTATTATTATTATTATTATTATTATTATTATTATAACTCCGCCACTAGGAATGACTCGGATTTCCTAGTGCCGGTCCCAAGCCCGGTAAAGGAGAAGGGTCAATGGCTGGTTGTTGAGTCTTGGGGGTTGCACTGATGTCGAGTAAGTGCTGCCATTAAAACTCAAGAAATGCTTTAGTTGACAGTCTATCTGTCAATGTAACCAGCAAATCCTACCCCTCATGGGGATGGGTGAGGGCGAGTACCTGGCGCCTTAAAACTGGGTCCCTCGGCTAAGGTATGGTAACCCCTACAGAAGAGTCCCTGGTTCTCCAGGTTGGGGGTTGTGCGAAGGGCTGGTAACTCTTCCACTTAAAAACTTACCTCACTCATAAATCTCAGATGAATAACCGGACGGATTCTATGATGACGACAAAGGCAAGATCAAAGGCCAAACGATTTGGAATTAGAGATACATTAAAGTCGGGAACTTGGAACGTGAGAGGCATAAAAGGAAAAGAAGAAGAACTGGATAGAGAGCTGGCTAGGAAAGAAATCAATGTTGCTGTAATTACTGAGACAAAAAAGAAATTACAAGGAACAAAAGAAATTGATAAATACACTATGATTTATAGCGGAGTTACACAGGATAAAAGAGCTGCAGCAGGAGTCGCAATATTAATAGACAGGAAGTGGAAAAACAAAATAGAAAGCTACACCATTATAAATGAAAGGATTTTGGTGCTGAGGTTGAAGGTAGAGAGAGGGAAATTAACTTTGGTAGCCGTGTATGCTCCTGAAGAAAACAAACAGGAAGAATCTGCACAGTTTTATGAAGTTCTTCAATCAGTGTTGGATAACATGTGTAAAAGTGACTTTGTTGTTCTGGCTGGTGATCTCAATGCTCGAGTAGGAAACAAACCAATTGCAGAAATAGTGAGAAATAAAGGTGAACCAACTTTGAATGAAAATGGTAAATTATTGATAGAATTTTCATCCTATAATCAATTAAAAATTACTAACACCTTCTTTGAGAAGAAAGATATACATAAATTCACATGGACTGCAAGAGGACAGCGATCAATTATTGACTAAATAATGGTCAATAAAAAGTTAGGCCCAGATGTAACAGATGTCAGAGTACATAGAGGCAGCGATTTATATACAGATCATTATCTGGTCATTGCAAAAATCAGAATTCTTGCTAAATGGAGGAAAAGGCTGAATAGAAATATACACAGAAACCAAGAGATCTATAAGGTATATTTACTACAGGATGATGGAATAAAATACTTATATCAAAATCGGCTGCAACAGTATTTAGGTCAGATTCCGACAAGTACTGATATTAACAAAGAATGGGAAATCATAACCTCAGCAATTCAGAGGGCAGCAAATGAAGCCATTGGAGAGAAGAAGAAATTTAGGAGAAAAACTGGGCTTAAAATATGGAATAAAGAAATTTCCGAAGCTGTCAAGCAAAAACAAATATTATACCTGAAAATGATACAGCATCGAACCCCACAAAATGAGAAAGAATATAAAAACAGCAGGAACAAGGTCAAGTCACTAACGAGAAAACTCAAGCAAGAATCATGGGATAGGTTAATAAACTCAATAGAGGATGATATCCATGGTAGGCAAGAGATGGCATATAAGTTAATGAAGCACCTCAACAGTGATGAAAGATAAACTGCTAATATAAATGTAATCAAAGAAGAATCGTGGATACAACACTACAAAGAATTGTGGTATAACGGAGAGTATGGAGAGAGTCAGGAAGATCAAGATATAGATATCGACATTGAAGGAATTGACCTAATAGATATAGAAGAACTTAATACTGTTCTCAAATCTTTCAAAAATAGAAAAGCACCAGGGTTAGACAACATAAATATGGAGTTGTTCAAATATGGTGGGATCATTCTTAAATTTAGAATGTTACATTTAATTAATCTTTGTTGGAAAAGAAGAAATATACCTGAAGAATGGAGACAAGCTAAAATAATATCACTTTTCAAGAAAGGAAATCGAAGTTTTTGCAGTAACTATCGAGGAATAAGTTTATTAAATGTTGGCTATAAAATATACGCTAAAATAATAAATAATAGACTTAAAATCATTGCACACAATCTCTTATTGGAAGAACAATGTGGATTTCGGAAGGGCAGATCCTGTACAGATAATATATATGGCCTCAAACAGATACTGGAGAAGAGAAGAGAATTTAACTTGAATACTTATGTCGCTTTTGTCGACTATGAAAAGGCTTTTGTTAGGGTAGATAGAGAACAGTAATGGAATATAATGGTAAAAAATGGATACCCTAAACATCTTATTCAAGTTATCCAAAGTCTGTACAAAAGGACGAGAATTGTGTTAGATTTAGGATACAAACTAACGGAAGAAATATTAATTAATCAAGGTGTACGTCAGGGATGCAGCCTCTCTCCAACACTATTCAATATATATATAGATGAAGTAATCAGAAATTGGAAACGAATTGTGCACTCTGGAATAAAATTGAACACAAACACATACATAAATACCATGCTCTTCGCAGATGATCAATTTATCCTGCAGGATGATGAAGATAAACTCCAGAAATCAATACATCAGTTAAACACCATTTGTAAAAGTTATAATCTTCGACTATCCAGAACAAAAACCAAAGTTATGGCGTGGCAAGGGAAATATCCTATAAGAGCGAAGATAGTAATCGACAATCAACCAGTAGAACAAGTCACAAATTTTAAGTACCTTTGTTGTGAAATATCTTTTAATGATGATGACGAGGTGAAGAAGAAGCTTCATCGATTTCAATATATGTGTGGGACAATTCGCCGAACACTGAAAGGAAAAGTAAGAGAAGATACTCAACTTAAATTCTATAAGACTATGGCTGTACCAACTTTGCTATATGGAAGTGAGACATGGGTAGATAAAATAAGCTATAGGAATAAAATACAATCATCTGAAATGAGATTCCTAAGATCAGTGAAAGGATACCCCCTAAAAGATAAAATACGAAATGAAGAGATAAGACAAAAATTAAATATATTCTCAATGAATGAAAGAATATTCCAAAACAGGATAAATTGGAAAAACCACGTCCTGAGGATGGATAACGACAGAATCCCAAAACTTGCCCTGGAATACCATCCTACAGGAAGAAGAGATATTGGTCGTCCTATGAAGAGATGGAATGAAATCTGAGGTCGGAACAGGTTATTAGCCTAATCCATGAAGAGGAAGTAAGTAATTATTATTATTATTATTATTATTATTATTATTATTATTATTATTATTATTATTATTATTATTATTATTATTATTATTATTATATTCATTTAGGGCCATTTGAGACAACGTTAAGCAAATCACACATTATAGGAAGGCTTCATTTCTTTCTCTACCAGCCCCGCATCTTCCTTCGTCTGTTCCTTATTTTACAACTTGCTTTACGTCGCACCGACACAGATAGAGTTGGTCTTATGGCGACGATGAATAGTAAATGCGTACGACTGAGAGGGAAGCTGCCGTGGCCTTAATTATGGTACAGTCTCAGCACTTTACTGGGGTTTAAATGGGAAACCACGGAAAACCATCTTCAGGACTGCTGATAGTGGGGTTCGAACCCACTTTCTCCCGAATCCTGGATACTGGCCAGACTTAAGCAACTGCATATTCAGTTTCTATTCGACATCGAAGCGTCTGAAGCTGTCGATCACTGATCTATACTTTATTATTATTATTATTATTATTTTTATTATTATTATTATTATTATTATTATTATTATTATTATTATTATTATTATTATTATTATTATTATTATTATTATTATTATTATTATTTAAGAATAAGCTCATATGGAACGTTCAGGGTTGTTTTCACACTCGAACTCAGCGAAGAATCTCAGGCTCTCAGGCCCCCTCAAGGGCAGTGTCCTGGAGCCTGAGACATTTCGTCGGCGATACAACTGGGGATGTGAACCAGTACCTCGCCCAGGCGACCACAACTGCTACGCTCAACAGGGGCCTTATGGGGAGGATGGGAAGATGGGAAGAGACGGACAAGGAAGAGGGAAGGATGCAGCCGTGACCCCAAGTTAGGTACCATCCCGACATTAGCCTGGAGGAGAAGTGGGAAACCACAGAAAACCACTTCGAGGATGGCTGAGGTGGAAATCACCCCCTCCCCGCCCCCTCTACTCAGTTGACCTCCCGAGGCTCATACCATTTTTCAAATTTCGTGGAAGAGACCGGAAATAAACCCGGGCCTCCGGGGATGGCAGCATAGAGGCGGACGCATTTAGAACTACTGAATGTAATTGTAGGCGTTTGTTTGCCTCCAAGTTTTTCGGTCTATTCTTCGTTTTCTTCCTCTTCGTCAACTTACCATTTGGCTCTAAAAATCTCCCTAGTTTGGTATATTTGCTATGTGATTCCTGTCAATTTGAGGTCGTTTCTTGATTTCACCGATACATGTGATAGTGAGTTTACCAGGCTTTACTCTTTTAACGTTAATCCTCTGCCAATTGGAATGTTTGTTTACTAATTCCCTTTGCTCGTCTGTGAGTTCCGAGGACACAGTTTTTCTTACCATTTTCTGTGTGGTGATGTCTGAATTATCGCTCAAAATAAGTGTTTCCCATCCATGGAAACATTTTTATTTATTGGCCTGTTGTAATGCCTTTGTTTTCTGCGCTTGCAGATGTATTCTTTGGTTAGTCGATATTCTGTTCCCATTTTTGCTGGCTTTCGTTTGATTCCATTTTCGTGAATTGTTTCACCGAGGCATTCAATGGTTGTTTTTGATGTTCAAAACGCTTCTTAGCAAACGTCCCCGCACTACATTTCCTCAACTGTGCCGAAAGTTGAAGGGCTAAAGGTTTCAAATTGTGAGTCTTGGATATCAAACGTTGAAATAAATTGAAAATCACTTCCGGCCTGAAAACCGCTTGTTTCTTTACTGTTTTCTTCTTGATTCCAATACCACTCAAATTAACTTATTTACGTATTCTTCTCTGTAATGTGTTCCTTGCTCCAATACCATCAGGCGTTTTTTGATTTTGTGAATATTGTATGCGCGGAATGTAGTTATAAGTGAAACTCTGCATTGCCTCAAATTAGCGCTGGTAGTGGCGGAAAAAGACAAACTGCTAATGTTATCGACTGGATAGCGGTGATTACAGAAAAAGAGGATTATAATTCTCAGGAATAAATAAAGAATATATTGCCGTACTTTATTATATTTTATTCACCTAAAATTCGTAGCTCATATTCGTAGCATGTTTTCAACAGTGAGTTGTTTGCCTGAAGGGTAGATTTTTTTAATGCTGCCTCAGATCGTCTTTCTCCGCTGTTTCTCTTAGAAGTTAGACCTTCCTCTTGGGCAGTTCGGGTGTTCTTCTTGGTCGTCACTGATCATTAGCGCCTCTAAGGACCGCGAGATCTCATCTTATCCTTCCTTTCCGGACTTGCTTGATACCTTTCCGGTGTGGATGCATGTTTCTAAGTTGCTCCGAAGTGTATCAACACCATCTTTGAGAATGGGACCTAGAATGTTTCGGATAACCCTCCTTTCCTTAATTGCCAGTTTTACGTTCGAAGTGTTAAACATTCTACTGCATACATTGCTTCAGGTCTAAGTACAGTGTGATAGACTTTTTGTTATATATGTTTTAAGTGAGTCAGAAGGCTGTTTCAAACTTGTTGACACGTGTCAAGACGGCGAAGTTCTGGATTCATCAAGGTACTTCAATCTTTGCACTTTCAAGGTTCTACCATCGGTATTCAGAAGACGTGGTGGAGCATGTATTATTTTTTTAAATTGTTTATCTTAGCATCAATTAAATGAAACTCAGTATGTATGTAATTCATACTTTATGTTCTGTAAAATCAGTATTTTTCATGTTAACTACGCTTGAGTAGACATCGATGTCACAGCTGCGAATTTAATTACACTTACTGGGACAGACAAATTGATAACACGAATGCATATCCTAATTTATTCCCGCGATATTCCTTGACGAAGTTGAAGAACAGACCGGCTGGTTGTGCCAGACACTTCCTTGGCCAAAATGTGATTTGTAAGCAAGTGTTCGTTGTGCTTAAAGAAAACTAACACGCCCCTTACAGGGAAAGGGAAGCTTTACTGCAGAACTGTCGGTCTCTCTGGCGATACACTCCGTGTCCTAGCCTACGTCATGCTGGTTTCTAGTATTATGTGAGAGTTTACATTTGAAAGTTCAGCGTCGTGAATGAACGTTTATACGCTGGTATGTGAAAGATAGTATGTTTAGTCACTCGAAGGAAGCTGGTAGCTGGCTGAGTGGTGCACCTTTCTTCACACACAAAATGTTTGAGTAGTATACATAACATAAGAAAAATAGCGTCCAGTTATCACAGGCCAATCATTAAAATTAAAATAAGAATATGAACTAATCCCCTAACATCGAAGGTAATTTAGAAACATTCAAGGTCTTAAGTCTTTAGGCATATTCAATGGTGAAATGAGCAGCTCATCAGACGCTGGCGGCAGTGCACTACAAGCCTTCCATGTAGGACGCTGCAGTGGCGGTGCATGTGCCTCCACTTGTTTGGTCTATATCAAAAAATAAGTTTCCTATAAGGAAACGATCATCTAATTTCACCGATTGTAAATGTTAAACTGCTGGTGGTTTTACGTCACACCGACACAGATACGTCTTATGACAACGATGGGACAGGAAAGGCCTAGGAGTTGGAAAGAAGTGGCCGTGTGCCTGGTGTGAAAATGGGAAACCACCAAAAACCATCCTCAGGGATGCCGGCAGTGGGATTCGAACCCACTATCTCCTGGATGCAAGCTCACAGCCGCGCGCTTAAAACATTTTAAGCTTATTGAATCGTTTTAATTTTACAAACATAATTCACTAGTTGCGAGTTTTCTCGTCATTCTGTGGGTCTCAGCTTGATTTGAACATGTTTCAGGAAAATGTTGGGACTGTACCTTATTTAAGGCCAAGGGTGCCTCCTCCTCAATTCTGCCCCTTTTCTATGCCATCGTCTCTGTAAGAGCTATCTGTGTCGGTGCGACGTAAAGCAGAAGTAACATGGATAAGTTTTTGCCCTCTCTCGGACACCGTTGTAACCATGACAACCAGTGTACGCTCACTGTGCGCTTTCTTCCTGCAATTAAGAGCTGGAACCTCTACTGCTACTTCTACTGCTTAGTCCAGAATTAACATCATTGAACGGGTGGCGGAAACGAGCTCAGGGCCTTGGCACGCCACCTCTACACAGTAATACGGATGAGTCTAGTACAGTTTATCTAAAGCTAAATGGGGAGGATTTCTTCTTCTTGGGAGGCAAAATCAGTCAAACTGCAGATTGCAGTCCTGAAATTTTTCGCAATCTCCGATATAGAAGATCAGAGATATCAGTTTGGCTACCTAAACACGGATTAGTCAATACGATTACATTCCCACTGTTCATGTATGGATGTGAGAGCTGGACGCTGAGAGAGGCAGAGAAGAGGAAGATCGACGCTTTTGTTGGTGAAAACTCTTACGAATACCATGGACTGCAAAAATCACGAATAAGACAGTTTTAGAACGCATCTAACCTCAAAAGTCATTAGTTGGTGTGATTATGAAACTGACACTAGTATACTTTGGCCACGTTATGCGATAAGAGCCATTGGAAAAAGCAACAATGCTGGGAATGATCACCGGTACAAGAAGGCCAGGTCGCCAGAGGACTCGTTGCTTAGACACCACCGTCACCCTGGAACAAGGCAGTGTCGAACAGGACAACTTGGATAGAGCTTATTGCCGATGGTTGGATTCGACTGAACTGATGTTTATAATGTCTTTCATTTCTAACAATGCATTAACCTTACAATTATTTTGTGGACACATTCATTTTTCTTCCGATTTATGAGAACTTTTTATCTCTGCTCTGGGTGGAGTCAAAGAACGCCTTGCATGTCGTAAGAGGCTACTAAAAGGGGAACCACCAAAGAGACTTCTAAGCCCAAGGGCATACTGTATCTATGCTTCTCCGTGTATCGGAGAAAATGTACGAGGGCGAACTTTTTTTATTTTCGAACGACGGAGTATTGTATTCGTGCAGAATTTTGACATACGGTTTTTTATGGATATTGACATGTCATGGCCACTGGATACCGAAGTAGTGGGTTTAACATTATAACTCTGACTTGAGATGTCATGGAGGTTTCTTTCGAGGGATTTGGGACACAGACCTTGTATGAACCTATTGTTGGAGGGCAGTTTCCAGAGACCCTGTAATCATGTGTTTAGGCCGAACTGCTTAATGCTTGCTTAATAACTCCTAGGTAAGGCGTAATGTTCTTCTAATATTACTCCGCCTCTTGATATTTCTTGATGGATTCGACCAGAAGAGAATTCAGCTTCCACAGATGTCTTAGTCTCACTGATAACTGTGCCAGTGTGGAAGCGGCTAGGGTGTGAGTGGTGCTAGTGCGTCCATAGCACTTTGTGCTTCATGTCACACAGTGGACTATCGAGGACCAAAGATTGGAAAAAGTGGAACGGCCAGAAATATGTTTCCGGGTAAACGCATTCCCGAGCGCAATCACACTTTTGCTCTTCTGTGCCAAAGTAGACCAGGAATTAATGATTACCTGCGGCCTTTGAAGTACAAGTATACTACATCCAATATAATTACATTACAATATCACCTTCTATAAATTTAATTTCTTTAATAAAGTGGCTCAGAAATTAGAAAATGCATGAGTGAAAGCACAGTGACGTGCAGCGCGAGACGCAATGACCTCACGCACGTGCATATGCGGCATTGCCAATACATCCCCTTATTACAAAAAACATCACATTTTTCATATTTCGGCACTTCACCCTTTTCCATCTTTGGTGCTCAATTACCACGTGCTGGTTCAAATAGATCTGCTTAGTTTTCAAAATTACAATATAATTTTTCTTTCTACAAATAGTCTCCAAGAACTGGTACTTCATAAACTAACGTGCTTATAACTGCTTATGGGTGAATAACAACGAGACACCATAGCATAGAAATCTGTCACAATCAATGTCTATCAAAAATGTTTTAAGGTCTATACGGATAAGGAACGGAGAGTACTTCAGCGTCTTATTCCTTCTCAACAGTTACTACCTCTTTCGCTTTTACTGTCCTCTTGTTCTGCTTTACGATCCTATCGCCCACGCCACAGGTTTGTCTTTTCATATTGGAATTCTATCTTCCATCAAGAGATCAAATTTGCCAAGTCCTAATTTTTACTTTCTAGAAATTGAAAAAAATAAACTTTTATTTTTTATTTGGATGTTATTTCCTTTTTTGCTTGTGGCTTAGTTAACATCTAATATTCATGTTTTCCAGTCTATAGAATATAGTCCAATACTAGAAAATACCTGGAAAAGAAATCATTTAATTATTAACAGTATATATCTGAGAAATAATTTAATTCAATAATGCATATTTTCGAATTATACCTCCTACAAATACCTACATGATAGTAATGTTTCATTTTAGTTTAGTAATGGTTTCTTTTACCTGACAAGATTAAGGCCTTCTCTTTCATCTGACCAGGCACTGAAACATACATTACAATAATTAAATTAAGCACAAATTAAAATAAATGAGCAATAACAGAAAAATATGAGTGATGAAATTTAATTTAGTTAAAACAAATCAAATACAATACGAGTAATATATCGTGCATGAGAGGTAGTGAAGAACATTTCATAACATTTGAAAAATAGAACGGTTAGCAATCTTCTACCAGGTATCCATGACAATAGAATGGTTGTGATCCTTATTGGTACATCTCCCAAGTGCTTCCTTGAAAGTGCGAATAGCGCTTAACCCTCTGATACCTTCGGGAAGGAGCTTCCACTCACGGCTGGCAATTACTATGAATGAATGAATGACCGTAAATGGCAGTTCTAAGGGTAGGTAAACCAAGGACGGAATTGCTAGTAAATATAGGATGAACGGTATTTCAAACATGAAGGTCAAATGGCAGTGAAGAACGAAGGATTTTATGGAGACGGCGTATGCACAGTGGGAGCCAAGATAGATGGTTGATGTTGGTATCAGGGAAGGGAAATCGCAATAACGAGGCTCTAGACCTCTCCCTTCCGTTATGACGGTACGTACAGGTTACAGTGAGCATGTAAATGAGAGGGGTACAAGTCACTGGTAAGACCCCAATTAGAGTATGCTTCTAGTGTATGAGACCCTCACTAGGCGTACTTAATCAGTAAACAGAAGAAGATCCAAAGGAGAGCAGCCCGATTTGTTCCGGGAGATCTCTGACAAAGGAACAGTGTTCAGAAAATGATTCAGACTTTGGGCTGGGAAGACTTGCAGACGAACTGCTCGACTAAGCTGTTGCGTGCGATGATGTTCGTACACGAATAAGCTTGAGTGGCCGCTCGGATATGGTTGACCGTTACCGCGGTACCGTAATGCTCAAAAAGATGGATCTAATTTAATTAATTTGAATTTCATGAAATATACATTGGACATGAACGATCTACATACCATTGAACAGTGAAAGGTTCAAAGTTTTGTTGACCACAGGTTATAAATGAAACCGGCAAACATCTAAACGGTAGCCAAACTCGTTCCACACGAGAGAGAGCAAGTCTCGTGTTACAGAGTGCACCTTAGCAGTGATACGGTTCCGGCCAGAGTTGTTGGTAGAGGTGGGACAGAAACCGTGTCCTTAACCTGGCCCCACAGGAAAAGTGACATGGAGTCAGATACAGCGATCTCGGTAGCTACAAGTGTATAGCCAGGTCTTCTCTTCCCATGTCACCTATCCATCGGCGTGTAAGGGATTGATTTTAACAGTCTTCGGTGCCAATGCGGCGGAGCTCTATCCCGTTGGAAAATGAAGTCTTGTGAATTTTCAGTTAGTTGAGGAAAGAAGCCCAGGTGCGTTATTCCACTTAGAGTGCGTTCCGCAAGAGGGAATGGTCCATACACCTTTGTTCGTGATAAGACACAGAACACGTTTAGCTTCGGCGAGTCTCTGTCGTGTTCGAATGTTACATAAGGATTTTGCAGACCCCCTTATTGACGTGTCCACCAAGATGAAACGTAGGTTCATCGCTAAAAATTATCTGTGATAGAAACGGGTCATCTTCCATCAATTCTAGCATATCAGCTGCCTCTGTGGATCAGTGGTAGAGTGTCGGCCTCCGGATCCCAAGATAGCAGGTGCAAACCTGGCAGATGGAGTCGGATTTTTGAAGAAAAAAGTCCATTCGACACTCCATGACGTACGATGTCGGTATGTAAAAGATCTCTGGTGACACATTTGGTGTTTACCCGACAAAATTCATTAAATCTCAGCCACAGACGCCCAGGAGAGTTTCGGATTACTCGGTCTGCCATCTAGTGGGCCGAGAGTAAAACGGAACGTCGAAATTGACCAGCAGACAGCCAGATGGCCTCAACTTGAAATGTCTGCACACGGTAGCTGAGGCCATACGATTATTATTATTATTATTATTATTATTATTATTATTATTATTATTATTATTATTATTATTATTATTATTATTATTATTATTATTATAGCATATCACTACAAAATCACAAAATTCAGTACGCTTTGTTTTGTCATTCGGACGATGAGTATACACAAGTTGTAATCGGTATGGCTTGTACACCAAACACCGTCTCAAAACACTCCATACAGTTGTTTGGACATACCCGATCGTCCCGAACTTTTTCCTTTGCAGATACATCCAGTTTCGTGAAATTGCATAACTCAACGACTAGTGCTTTTCCTAGTTGGTGGTTCAGAGCCCAATCGGAGACGAAAAGCCCGCTAACCATAATTACCCACTCACATTTTCAAACTCAAGAACGCAGAAAATCTTATGCTGCATGGTATCCATGATAATTCCGTATAATTTTTCCAGTATTTCTAATGTATTCAGCTTGTAATTCAGCTGTAATTCAGTACTAGCCATTCCCTCGCGTATAGACATTCCGGTTTGACTACAGATTCTTTCAACACCTCTATTCTCTTCTGTTTCTTATTATCATAATATTCGTTTTCGACAACTTGAGACCTCGTTAAGGGACAGTCACACATTACTGGAAGCCGCCTTTGCGGCCGTTCTTTTTCTGACAGCCTGTCTTCTTTCCGCTGTTCGGTTTCTGTTCGTCATGGAAGAGTCAGAAGCTGTCGATCACTGATCTGTAATTTGTTCGGTTTAGGATGTCTTTCGGATTTTATCCGGATTCCTCAAGATCTTTTCTTACCTCCGGGAACCATTTGTCGAAAAATTTAGGTCTACTGTTCTGTCAGCCTCTCCTCATCCATTCTAAATACGTATCCATAAAATTTGATTCTCCTTATCTTCGTTGAATCAATCAATTATGATGGTGATATTATTATTATTATTATTATTATTATTATTATTATTATTATTATTATTATTATTATTATTATTATTATTATTATTTCCCTGTCCAGGTGCAGCTTGCACGGAGGAAGAGCTCTGAACTGAGTAGGGGATTTTCCGTATACTGTGGTAGACGGATCTGGGCGGGGAAGTCCTCAACCCCGACACGGCGCGTCCCACCGGCTGATTGGGTGCTCTCGATGAGCGTGGTGCATGCACCCACGGATCAACTGAGGACATGATATAGTGGCAGCAGCTAGGCCTATATCATTATTATTGATACAAAGACCGATCCACCGACTTTGTGTCGGCAAACAGCTGCATCGTATAGCGTCATCCTTGGATGTTGGGATGTGATGTGGTTACTGCGCATTGAGGAAGGCAACTGGAAACCACCTCAATTATTTTTCTCTAGTACATAAACAACCACGATACTGTCACAGCAAGATGTACAGTCTACTGATCATTAGGCAAGGAACCCAGGATCCGGCAGGGGAAAGAATGAGACTTCTCAGGTCGTCATCCAGCGAAATCCTCAAAAAAATGAATCGATGAACATTGGAACTTGGAATGTAAGAACCTTACTAGAGGCAGGAAAACTGGAAGAAGCCAAAAATGAAATGAATGAAAAAGACATAGATGTTCTGGGGTTGTGTGAAATCAGATGGCCAGGAAGCGATTTCTACAGTGATTTCAGAATGATCTACAGTGGCAGAACAAGTGGAGGAAGTAACGGAGTAGGACTTGTGCTTAGAAGCAAATGGGCAAGAAATGTGATGAACACCTCTCGCGTAAATGAAGGGAAGCTAGTTGTAAAAATCAAAACAAATCCCAGGAATATAGTTACTCTTCAAGTGTAATTTCCCGCATCGAACAGCTCGGATGAAGAAATTGAAGAAATGTATGAAAATGTTTACCAAATATGGAATCTGACAAAGAAATCAGATAATGTAATTATTATGGAAGCTTTTAATGCTATTTTTGGAAGTCATCCAGATCGAGAAGGAATTTGGAAGTTCGGACTCGGTATTAGGAACAAACGAGGAAAGATACTACTTGATTTCTGAGATCAGTGCAATATGATCGTGACAAACACGTTATTTGATGTACCATTACGGCGGAGATATACCTGGAAAGCTCCGGGTGACACTGCTCATTATCAGAATGATTACATCATTGTCAAGAGAAAATATCGCAACCAAGCTAAAACAAGCCATAACTACCCTGGAGCAGAGATTGGCAGTGATCATTGTCAATATCCAACTGGAAAAGAACTGGCATCGACAAACAAAACCTCTAGATGTAACCAAACTAAAGGACAAGAGATCTTCGCCCACAAAACGAATGAATTGGCTGAAGGACTTGATGACCCGAAATGGGAAAATATTAAAGAAGGTTTGATAAATATAGCCCATGAAACAGTGGGAACAAGAACTTTTTAACCAATGAAACCGAGGATTACAAGATAAATATTGGATCTGATAGTAAAGAGAAACAAGTGCAGGAGGGATAATACCATAAGAAGTCAGGAACAATACAGACTTGTTAAAAATCAAATTACAGCCCTTTGTAGAAAAGCAAAGGAGGAATGGATGACTGTGATAAGTAAGAACATTGGAAAAGATATTGCTGAAGGAAAAACTGACAGAGCTCATCAACACATCATAGGCCTTAAACCAGAAACCGAAAGTGAAATGTTATATAATAAAGGATAAAAATGTGAAAATCTAAATAGATGCGGATGAAGTCAGCCTGCGGTGGAAAGAATACCTTGAAGAACTGTGTGATGGGAATGCATCTAATGAAACGTGGTATATTGAACTGGAAAATGATATAGAAGAAGATAAGGTCCCTGTTATCAGAAGAAGAGAATTAGAATCAGCGCTTGAGAGAATAAGTGACAATAAAGCTTGCGGTCCAGATAACATACCAGGATAACTACTAAAGAATATGGGTCAGAAAATGAAAGACCTACTTTATGATGTAATCTCCAGATGCTACGATAGTGGCAAAAAACCTGAAGATTCCTCCGAAAGCAAAACAGTTATGATACCAAAGAAAGGAAGTAGTTTAGAACGCACTGAACATAGAACCATGACACTGCTCTCTCACGCGTCAAAAATATTATCGTCAATATTAAAAGCCAGGATAAGTAACAAATTTGATTTCTAAATTGATCCAGACCAGGAAAGGGATGGGAACAAGAGAAGCTCTAAGAAAAATATTAGAAAGAAGAACAGAAACACATATATAGCGTTTGTAGATATTGGAAAGACTTTCGATAATGTAAACTGGGACGAATTCTTCAAAATTATTAAATCTTCAGAATTAGACTGGAAGATCATACCACAATAATAGACATCAAAGGAAGCAACCAGGAAGTAAAAATCAGGAAGGGAGTAATATAGGCTTGCCCATTATCACCGTACCTCTTTAAAGTATTCATCGGAAAAGCTATAAGGAAGTTCAAGACCAACACAAATGGCACTAAAATTAAATAGACAACAAATCCATTGTATTCGATATGCAGATGATATAGCAGTGGTTACAGACACAGAAAAGGAATTATCCATGATGCTGAATATACTGTCGTCAAGTTTAGTAGATTTACACTTAAACATTAACGTGAAGAACACAAAAATGTTAGCTGTAAGTAAACATCCTGAGCGAAATCACACCAACATCAAGCTTGCTAACAAAGTAGTGGAACAAGTCATCAGTTTCCCTTACCTCGGAAGTGTAATCACAAATGATAACCGTCGCAGCAAAGAGATAAGAAAAAGAATAACGCTTGCCAAACAAGCATTCAGCAACAAAAGAAATCTTCTGAGCAGTATACATCTAGATATTGAGATCAGGAAAAGTTTTGTGATATCATTTGTGTGGAGCGTACTCTTATATGGATGTGAATCTTGGACAATCCAAGAACAGGATAGGAAATGGCTTGAAGTGTTTGAGATATGGGTTTTGAGGCGAATTCTAAAAGTCAGTTGGACTGAAAAAAGAACCAACGAAAGTATCCTGCAAGAAAAAGCAGCTGATTGTAACAATACATAGAAGAGTATCTAAATTCATTGGACACACAGTGCGTCATAATACCTTCCTGACCAATCTCTTAGAAGGAAAGATCTTACGAAAGAAGGGACGAGGTCGACCTAGGAAGCAATTCCTTCAAGTATAGATGCAAAACGTTGGATGTAGTTCCTACCGTGAGATGAGACGGCAAGCAGAAGACAGAATCTATAAGACATTGGCATTAGACATTGATTATTATTATTATTATTATTATTATTATTATTATTATTATTATTATTATTATTATTATTATTATTATTATTATTAATTAAAATTTGCTTTACGTCACACCGTCACAGATTTGTCTCACGGCGTCGATATTATTATTTTGAATATTGTTTGAAGCATGTTTGAAGATTTACGAGATGGTAGATATATAGAAACCGAGCCTCTTGGGTTTGATTCCCGGTGAGTCCAAGGATTTTAATACTGGACTGAAGACTGGAGCGCCGTTCACTGAGATCAGTATGAGTCAGTGGTGGGCCCGGTCAAGCAGTAGGCCGGGAATATCGTTGCACTTCGATTTCTTCAGGCGATCTTTCTGGTAGGTTATGAATGTTACCGTAGATTACGGGAAAGCTTAAAAATCGAAAAAGAAGAAAGTTTCAGCAAACTTTGCAAAGAGGGAGTATCAATGTAGCCTAGGTATGATACTATAACGCTGTCATTTTGAGGTACTAAAACCGCCGTGCTGAGCGGCTGTAGCTCTGAACTCTGGCGTGGTTGTAGGTCTTGTTAGGTGTCGTTTAATTCATATCAAAAGTTCTACAAGTACCTAGGAGTGTTGTTGTTTGAGTCATCAGTCCATAGACTGGCTTGATGCAGCCCTCCATGCCACCCTACCCTGTGCTAACCTTTTCATTTCTACGTAACTATTGCATCCTACATCCGCTCTAATCTGCTCGTCATATTCATACCTTGGTCTGCCCGTGCCGTTCTTACCGCCTAAACTTACTACAAAAACCAACTGAACAAGTCCTGGGTGTCTTAAGATGTGTCCCTAACATCTTATCTCTCATCCTCGTCAAATTTAGCCAAATCGATCTCTTCTCACCGATTCGATTCAGTATCTCTTCATTCGTGATTCGATCTATCCATCTCACCTTCAGCGTTCTTCTGTAACACCACATTTCGAAAGCTTCTATTCTCTTTCTTTCTGAGCCAGTTATCGTCCATGTTTCACTTCCATACAATGCCACGCTCCACATGAAAGTCTTCAAAAACATCTTTCTAATTCCTATTTCAATGTTTGAAGTAAGCAAATTTCTTTTTTTAAGAAAGCTCTTCCTTGCTTGTGCTAATCTGCAATTTATGTCCTCCTTACTTCTACCATCGTTAGTTATTTTACTACCCAAGGAACAATATTCGTCTACTTCCTTTAAGACTTCATTTCCCAATCTAATATTTCCTGCATCACCTGCCTTCGTTCGACTGCACTCCATTACTTTTGTTTTGGACTTATTTATTTTCATCTTGTACTCCTTACCCAAGACTTCGTCCATACCATTAAGCAGCTTCTCGAGATCTTCTGCAGTCTCAGATAAATTAACAACATAATCGGGAAATCTCAAGCTTTTGAATTCCTCTCCTTGGATTACGTTTCCCTTTCCAAATTCCTCTTTGCTTTCCTTTACTGCCTGTTATATATAAACATTGATAACGAGGGGGGACAAACCGCAGCCTTGCCTCACTCCTTTCAGAACTGCTGCTTCTTTTTTCAAAGCCCTCGATTCTGATCACTGCAAACTGATTTTTATACAGATTGTAGATAATTCTTCGTTCTCGGTATCTGATTACAATCATCTTCAGAATATTAAATAGCTTGGTCCAATCAACATTATCGAATGCCTTTTCTAGATCTCTGAATGCCATGTACGTGGGCTTGTCCTCCTTGATTCCATCCTCTAAGATCAGACGTAAAGTCAGGATTGCTTCACGTGTTCCTACATTTCTTCTGAACCCAAATTGATCTTTTCCCAACTCAGCTTCAACTTGTTTTTCCATTCTTCTGTAAATAATACGTGTTCAAATTCTACAGGCATGAGATTCTAAACTAATGGTGCGGTAGTTTTCACACCTGTCAGCACCGGCTTTCTTAGGAATAGGTATAACAACATTCTGCCGAAAATCGGATGGGACTTCTCCTGCCTCATACATGTCACACACTAAATAGAATAACCTTGCCATGCTGGTTTCTCCTAAAGCAGTCAGTAATTCAGAGGGAATGTTATTAATTCCAGGTGACTTTTTCCTATTTAGATCACTCTGTCAAACTCTGACCTCAAAATTGCATTTCATCAGCATCAACAGCCTCTTCTTGTTCCAGGACCAAATCATCTGCATCTTTACCTTGATACAACTGTTGGATATGTTCCTGCCATCTTTCTGCTTTGTCTTCTTTCCCTATAAGTGGCTTTCCATCTGAGATCTTAATTTTCATACATATAG
Source organism: Anabrus simplex (assembly GCF_040414725.1). Classification (NCBI taxonomy): domain Eukaryota; kingdom Metazoa; phylum Arthropoda; class Insecta; order Orthoptera; family Tettigoniidae; genus Anabrus; species Anabrus simplex. The sequence continues at coordinate 513,965,706 of NC_090267.1, forward strand.
ATTTCCTTTCTCCAAAGGTTTCCTTGATTTTCCTGTATGCAGCATCTGCCTTTCCCAGGACCAAACAACCTTTGATGATGCTTGATGATGATGCTTGTTGTTTAAAGGGGCCTAAAATCGAAGGTCATCGGCCCCAAACAACCTTTGTCTTCCTTGCATTTCCCCTTCAGCCTTTCTTACTTAGCTATCTTTCACTTTCTATCCACTTGATTCCTTAATCGCCTATATTCTTTTCTGTTCTATTAATTTCTAGCATTCTTGTATTTTCGACGTCCATCAATCAGGTCTAGTATCTGCTGAGTTATCCACTGATTCTTAGTTGATCTTTTCTTCCTTCCTAACATTTCTTTATCAGCCCTAGTGACATCATTTTTCATGACTATCCACTCTTCCTCTATTGCGTTTCCTTCAGCCTTTTCATTTAGCCCTTGTGCAACATGTTGCTTGAAACAATCCCTCACACTCTTTTCTTTCAACTTGCCTAGATTCCATCATTTTTCAGTCTTTCCCTTCTCAATTTCTTCAGCTTTAGATGGCGTTTCATGACCAACAATTTGTGGTTAGAGTCCACGTCTGCTCCTGGAAAAGTTTTGCAATCCAACGCCCGAGATCATCTCAGAAAATTGTCGTGCGAAGAATTGCGAAGAAGTCCTGAGATATGGCTATGGGAAATAAATGGATTCGAAGGATTCACGGTCATTTTTCCCTAGACACATACTCCCAAAATAATTTCTTCCCCCAGACCCTTTTTCCTTTCAACCAGTTCACCCAAAATGAAATTCCCCAATACCTATTTTTCCTATCGCCAATAAGTTAGGGGATTTTCACTGAAATGTATAACCACGTGCAGCAGAGATATTATGTTTCGCAGTGTGAAATAACGACCGATCGTTTTACATATTCTAAAATTCTCTCTCCCCCTTCATAATTTGTGTAATCCGCAACAATGGAACGTTCAACGTTTTACAATATTGGTTGGGTCCCTCCCTAAATCACATAATGCTTTCAGTACAGGTAATTGATCTAGGCTACGTTCCCGTCCATGAGTTCAGTTTATTAAATTTCCCCGTTCTGTTAAATAACGCAAAACACTGGATGCAACTCTCGGCAATTCTGCCCGAATCAATTGCGATGGGGTTACCTCGGGATGCTCCTTAGCTCTTCCTTTTAAATACTTACAAATTAGCTCTGTCTGAACTTCCTTCTACTTGACTACACGTATTGCGGTTGTTCCACATTCCCACTCCTCCCCACCGGGATATCTCTCGTGATACATGTCTTTTTGCAACCCCGAGATGAGGTTATAATCTGAGGTTCTTTTCACATTCTACTTGAAAAGATTTGCACAGTTTCCATGAAAACAAATGTGATTGTCGTTAAATAATTTCATTTTTAATCCATATATATATAACATAGCTTGTCCTGACTAACTGACTGATTCATCATCGCCGAGCCAAAACTACTGGACGTAAAGAAATGAAATTTTGGGGATACATTCACATTATAATTTAGGGGCTCGCTAAGACAGGATTTTTGGATATTCCGGCGCCAAGGGGGTGAAAAGTGGGGTTAATTTTTAAATTCAGGATATCTATATCTCAAAAATTTGAAAGTTTACATACGTAAAAATTGATATTTGGGATCTCCTTTAAGAATTAAAAAACACGCATTTTTTGTTTTCGGAAATTTCCATTAAGGGGGTCAAAAATGGGGGAAAAGGGGTTGAACACCTTTTATGAGGAGACGTATATCTCAAAAACTGAAGATGTTACAGACATGAAAATTGGTATTTGAAATCTGCTTTGAGAATAAAGAAACACTTATTTTTGTGTTTTTGGATAATCCGATGAGTAGGGGGGTGAACAGGAGTAACAAACGGGGAGAATTTTTAAAAATACTATGTCTGCAAATTATCTCAGGCAGGTAACATATTACAGATTTGAAAACTGGTATTTGGAATTTCCTGTAAAAGTAAAGAAACATAAATACTTTTTTCGAAAATCCACATAATGGGAACTGAAAAAGGGGGTGAATTTTAAAATTAGCGGATCTACAGTATATCTCGAAAACTGAACAGGTTGCAGACGTAAAAATTGGTATTTGGAATCTCTTTTAAATTAAGGAAACAGGTTTTCTTTTGTTTTCGGAAATACCCTTAACGGGGGCCGGAGAATTTAAAAATTAGTTGAAATATTGTATGAATTTATATAGCCTACCAAAAAATATAAAGATGTTACAAACGTGAAAACTGATATTTGGAATATCCCTTAAAAATGAAGAAACACGCATTTTTGGAGGGGGAATCAACTTAACGGACTGGGGTGAAAATGGATTTGAATTATTTTTATGAGGATACTTATATCTCAAAAACTGAAGATGTTAGAGGCATGAACATTTGTATATGGAACCTTCTTTCAAAATAAAGAAACACGTGTTCTTTTTCCTTCGGAAAATCCACTTAAGGGGGTGAATTGAAAAATTAGTTGAATTAATTGTATGAGGATACTTATATATCAAAAACTAAAGATGTTAAAAACGTGAAAATTGGTAAGTTATTTGGAATCTCCTTTAAAAATAAAGAAACACGCATTTGTTTTGTTTTTTTTTCAGAAAATCGACATAAGGGATGTGGGGTTGAGTAAATAAGGAGTTGAAATATGTGTATGAGGATAATTTATCTTAAAAACTGAAGCTGTTACAGACGTGAAGTTGAAATTTTGAATTTCCTTTCAAAATAAAGAAACACGTATTTTTTGGTTTTTGGAAAGTCCACTTAAGGCAGGAGAGGAGTCGAAAGAAGTTAAGAAGAAGAAGCTGAATTATTCTTATGAGCATACATTTATCTAAAAAACTGAAGGTGTTACAGATGTACAGACATGAAAACTGGTATTTGGAATATCCTTTAAAAATAATAAAACACGTATTTTTTTGTTTCGGAAAATCCAGTTAAGGGGCTGAAAGGACTTGGAAAAGCGGATAAATTTTTAAAATGAGTAGGCCCACCGGTATATCTATATTACAGTATATGTCAAAAACTGAACATGTTAGAGACAAGAAACTTGGTATTTGGAAAACCCTTTTAAAATACAGGAACATGTACGTTTTTGTTTTCGGCGAAGGCGATTGACGGGGGGTGAAAAGAAATGAAAAGTATTTTAATTATTTTTATGAGGATACTTATATCTTAAAACTGAAGATGTAACAGACGTGAAAATTGGTATTTGGAATCTCCTTTAAAAATAAATAAACATGTATTTGTTTTTCGACTTGAGAGAAGACTTTCTCACATGAACAGTTCTATGTCGTATGGTCATCTTAGCCCGAAAATGTAATGCCACAAACATGGTTTACAAGGAATTTTCTGGGGTAAAAGAAACTCAATTTTTGGGTGAGCTTTTATACTTTAGGCATTTTCAGATAATGTCTTAGTACAATGCCGAGGAACGATTACTTTGATCAAATTACCAAATCCACGCGAGCGAAGCCGCGGGTAATTGCTAGTATATGTATAAAACGCTAACGTGTTTCACAAAAATCAAGCTCTTGAACCACAGAGAGTTAAAGGGTGCGTTGTGTACCAAAATCTTGCAAATCATCGCAATAGTACAACAGTGTTCCATTTCTTGACAATTCAACCGAAATATATTAATTAATGAATTAAGTAATTAATACGGTCACCCAGTCTGTTTTACCATCAGTACCATGGGAACCACGAAGGTGGTATGCACTCTACTTTCTATTCACGGCGTTGCCTAAGCCGGGCAATGTGCTTTTTCTGCAGGGGCTGCTTATAAAACTGAAAGTCGCGGATTTTCTCAAGCAGGCAAGTTGTATAGCTTAGAATCTGTCTGCTGACATTGCGTACACGAGGAGATCGCATCATATGAGTTTTGTATCTGAGATATATAATGTAGCTTGTGATAAAGTTGTTGGTTTTGTGTCCGTTTAATTCTACTAGTTTATAATAATTTTGTGAGAGAAAGAAATGCATAATAATTGCGCTAGGGAAAGTGGTGTAGGGAGAAAACCTTTCAGGGAAGAAAATATTCGGGGTAGAAATGCAATAGGGGAAAATGTCCTGGAATGGTTCCAACTGTGAGAGTTAAAGCGTATTGTCGCCATTGTCGAGCGTCCGAAGACTTATCGGTCGGTTGTCAAAGGTGTCTGGTGTGAACCCCCGCCACTCACTGCACCCCTTTAGGCTGGGGAATGAACCATTTCACTAGAAGTATCGCACGGTTCGTACACAGCCCCGTTCTACAATAAGACAAGTACTGTAATGAAACATTTAAGAATAAATCTGTTGAAAGAAAACGTTTCCTCTTTTGAATGACTCAATCGTATTTCTTGAAGCCACTTTTAAAGGGAATGTCTCGAGTGGCTGTAGTATGAAGCCCTCTCCACTGCACCTTTGTTAGCACAGAGCTCTCTCGGCTCTGAAGAACGCCTCACTTGTCATCAAGTAACCCAGATTTCCCTAGTGATGAGCTTTATCGAACCGCGGCGTGAAAGTGAAATGCGATGGAATACCATAACTCGTATGAAAGGTAACAGGTGTGACTGACCGCTGACTCACCTCTTCGCACTACAGGAACATAGACTACCCATCTCTACCCTCTGTGATTCGGTGACCGTTCGTCCAGGTTGATGTGGAGTCAGGCCATACTTCCCTCATATCCTCAGATATGAGACAATTACTTATATCCGTAGTGAACTGTCATTTACTAATAAAAACTGAAAGTCATATTTGTTATCTATTTTTTTTAAACACTTGGGCGGAAAATGTATTTGTGCCGTAATCACTGCCATATCCCAATCATAAACAGACCATCATATATGTTTCGTTATTTTTGAACAGAATTCCATGCGAGTGAAAAGCATATTTCAATATTTGTCTTTACCTCATGTTCACTGAACAGGCAATAAGAATAAGATCTCATCAGCAGTAAATACGACAAGAAATAGCCTGAAGTATACATATGTAGTTCCAGAAACAATCAATCAGTCCCGATTGATTTGCATGCAGGGCGTCTCCCAGGTGGCAGATTCCCTATCATCTGTTCATCTGGTCTTTCCTTAAATGATTTCAAAGTAGTTGAAGACTTATCAAAGATCTTTATAATCACATCGTCCCCATTTCACTGTTCATGTGAAGCAGGGCTAGTTCCCAACTTTCCGAAGGACATCCACATGTACACTGTGATTGAACATCGAACTTGCATTTGAATTGACGATCGTGCCACTCTGCCAGCTAGAAGACATTGTACCGGAAGTAAGTTAACACAAAGCTCTTGGCAAGTTGTAAATGATACCACCTTACTCTACGCTGTCCACCTCCATAACTGGACTGTCAGCTCCTTGACCTTCGGACTACAGGGCCTCTGTATCCACTCCCAGCTAAGACAAGGAATTTTAATTTCAACTGATAGATTCTTTGACTTTGTGACTACACAGAACACTGCGCTCTCTCACAATAAAAAGATAGTTTCCTATACATAGCAGACGACACCATTCCTCGTCGCACGGTTTGCGATGCAAGGGCAGGCTGTCAACTTACACAGTGATTGGCCTGTAAGATGATGGAACGCGAATTATTATTATTATTATTATTATTATTATTATTATTATTATTATTATTATTATTATTATTATTATTATTATTATTATTCATGCACTTCTACACAGGAAATATGGGTAGTAATGGGGCACGGGATGCACCAAGTGCCTTACAATAATTAAAGTTTTTACATATTATAATACAAACGTTGTTGTACAGGCATATACAAAACTGGATCTTCATTCTTGCGAGAGGAACGATCCAACAATGCTGCATGTTGACAGGAGGACAGAATGTTGCATAATATTGTAGATGCTCGGTGGAAGACCCAGTTCTCGCAGACTCTTGTGAAGTGTGTGTGGAATGAAACCGTTGACTGACAGAATCAAAGTGAAGGACGATAACTAGTTCAGAAAAAAAGAGAATAGAAGCTTTTGAAATGTGGTGTTACAGAATAATGCTGAAGGTGAGATGGATAGGTAGAATCACGAATGAAGGGATACTGAATGGAACTGGTGAGAGGAGATCGATTTGGCTGAATATGACGAGAAGAAGATACAGAATGATAGGACACATGTTAACACAGCCAGGACTTGTACACCTGGTTTTGGAAGGAAGTGGAGGTAGTAAGAACGGTAGGGGTAGACCAAGCAGATGTAGGATGTAGTAGTTACGTAGAAATGAAAAGGTTAGCACAGGATAGGGTGATATGGAGGGCTGCATCCAACCAGTCTATGGACTGATGACTCAAACAACAACATGTAATAAACACCATTGATCGGCTCAGTAGTGGCAATTGGAAATTAGAAGTCGGGGGGCAAAAATGGTACATACAACCGGTACCCGGCTTTGTGGGATATAGCGGGGCGGTGTAGGGAAAAGAACTAAAAATTGTAAGTGTTTTAATGATCTGTGAGCGAAATTCGACAGTTGACAGTGCGGTAATAATAATTTTTTTGAGATTTTTAACCAATACTCTTAATAAAGCTTTCAACAAAAGGAACAATATTATACATGTGTTACAATTAAATAGAAGTGTGGAGTGATTATACAATTCAAATTGAGTAAGTATTTGACTACACATTAAGAAACTAAGAGACTGCCAGGCCTTGGTTAAAATGTATACCCCTGCCACCCTTCCTCTTTGCTCTGGCGCTCTTCAAATAGGTCAGCCGCAGTGAACAATATTTTGTACGTATTTCCGCTGATAACTTCGTTAATAATTAAAGAAAATAAAGGAAGGAATTAGCTTACAAGACAACAGGTCTTGTACAAATTACTTGTTTTTAATAATTCCTAGTTTCAGCTAACTGAAATGTAATAAAATGTAACGTTTTCTCCGCAAAAATAAAATCCTATAATTATCAAAATTATTGGTACAATAAACAAAAATAAGAAACTTAAAAAACAAATAGACAATGGCCATAAAATGGTTTAAAGTAGTCACAGAAGTCTCTCACCTAGTATTGAATTAGGGAGATTTTGGCCTCCTTTAGGAATTCAACCGTTTAATCCTCTCCAAAGTCCCCTTATTTCTATACACATTAAATAACTCGACTAATAAAGGTAGTGACTGCCCCCCTCGCTCCCCCCAATCGCCGCTACTGGATCGGCTCACTGAATGCCACTGTTACTTAGTAACATGTTCAACACATAGCAAAAGAATTACTTGCATTCATATATACTTCAGTTTTCCTGACCTTATGCCGGTATTATCTGCCCGAGACAGGAATGTGGAATAAGCCCAGCGATGCGTTGAAAAGTGGATTGTGGCTGGTTCGTAGTTCACATATGAATATTACATTTTATAAGTTGAAAATAGTTTAATTACAGTTGTTAACAGCAAAAAAGTAAAACATGATACACAAACAAAAGCAAAGCTTATTCCCTTGTAATGATGCACATGTGACAGAAAGGTTCAGGCGTGACTAGCCCAAGTTCATGTCCGGTTCAAAGGAGTTCGTTCCCAACACAAAGTAGCCAACTCACTATTCAAATGATCAAAACACAAACAAAAAATGTCGAACATTAAATACAAGAAACTAACATGTAATACTGTTTTACGGTCGGATGCCCTTCCTGACACCAGTCATACATTATTAACTATTGCGTATTTCTCTGGTCGTTGGTATTGTAGACTGTTGTATGTAGATGTGCATTAAGATAACCAAAAACACCCAGTCCCATTGCTACACCAATTAAGCAATCGCGTTTGACGTCCCCGGCTCGACCGGCATTCGAACTCGGGGCTCTCTGAATGAAAGGACAATACGCTGACCATTAAGATTCGGCGGCTAAAGAACGGGAAAGTAATAGGATTGGGATGGCAGCGGCCATGTTCTTAATTAAGGTACAGCCTGGTGCGAAAATAGGAAACCATGAAAAACCATCTTCAGGACCGCCGACGCTGCTATTCAAACACACCATCTCCCGAATGCAAGCTCACTGCTCTGCTAACGAATTCATACCGCTAAGGAGTCTTACACGCACATACGTACATACATACAGTATATTACAAACGAATGTACCGTACATGTTATATTAAGTAAAAATTATTTTCAACAGCTTCTTCTTCTTCCGCTCTTCCCAAACGTGTGGAGTCGCGGGTGCGAACTGTGTCGCACATGTCGATTTTGCCGTGTTTTACGGCCGGATGCTCTTCCTGATATTAACCTTATATGGAAGGATGTACACTAATCTCTATTGCATGTTTCTGTGCTGGGTGGTGACGTAGTGTGTTGTCTGAATATGAAGAGGAAAGTGTTGAAACAATCACCCAGTCCCCGAGTCAGAAGATTTAAACAAACACCTTTAAAATCTCCGACCCTGCCGGGAATCGAACCTGGGACCCTCTGAGTCGGACATTCAACCCCAACAGCTAAATGGAATAACTTTGAATACGTCCAATTGTTAAAGTAGATAACTTAGCAATATTTCTCCCAGGATAATTATATATTGAAGCCATTATGAAGACACAAGTAAGAACCTAAGAAGACCGAATCCTTGGGGACCAAAGTCTACTTGCTCATTCTCTCACAAGAGGGCTGGGGAAACATTCTGTGTCTCAGGAGTGCACAGTTAATATACAAGACTCATTTTGTTAAAAGCGTGAGTTATTGATTTAAAAGATGTTACAACGTACTTCACGAGAGAAGAGTCATTTGGGAGAGAATTAAGCTGCAGAACGTCAGCGTTAAGTAGTCATTATATTAATGTCCCAAGTTTGAGAGATATTTCACAATATCTACACGATCATTAAGAGACAAAACGTGTGTCATAAAGTACATTTCAATATTATAAATATCAGTTTCTAAGTATTGCCATTTACTTCTGAAATTCGATTACTTTGACGTCCAGCGTCTCTAAAACTAGGCTACATACACTCAAACCTTGGTGTGATGAAAGCGTGTGGTCACAGTTGGGTGATGGATGAAGACTTTTAAAAACGTGACGGTATATATGATTTGGTTTTCGATTTGACACCTGATATTCGTATCACAAACTGCTCCTAATTTCAAATGAATGTCTTCAGATGGGTGGGGCCCGAAATTAAAAATTGGATTTTTAAAATCTGGAATTTGACCCTCCCGATATCAATTCCGAACCTTCCATCTGCGTTACAATTAAATATATATCTGCGATGCTTTCGGAAAAAGTTAAATGGGGGAGCGAGACTTTCTTCATTTGCTTCGTATCGACTCTCCAACGTAAATTGAATGTGTGTGTCTTTGAATAGAGAATCTCCTTTCCCACATGGAGGCATTATTGTGGTACACTTAGAACAATTAAAGACAAAGTTGCAAGAATTACAAAGGAAGAAAAATTACTGTGCGATGGTATTAGAAGAAAAATAAGATACGATAAGATAAGATAATAAATGCGACAAAAACAAGCCCTACTCTCCACTCAAATTATATAACGAAAGCAAAAACTGTCGATATATTTTACTTCTAGTATTTACTTATTGAAAGATGAAGTACGAATACCAAGAATATAGCAATAATAAAATAAGTTTCAAAGCGTTATTTACTAAGTCTATACACAATATGTTCAATTTAAAAGGAATTGAGATAATCTTCGTACGATCAGATCTCCATCTTCAGACCACGAATGGATTTTATATTTTCAGGAGACGCGTGTTTGATGGAAGTTATTGGTCAGTCGTCCACATAAACAGTCCAGCTACACTTGTGCATTTCGTATCGATATCTCTCTTGTCGTATTCGGATATAGTGCGTGATTCTCCATTGCCGTGTGAGAAGACCGAAACCACGTTCCTTCATGGACGGATTTTCAATGTAATGTCGGTTGGAAATTTCGGGTTTCCTACGCTTGACTGACGCAAAAGGTGGTTAGGGTAGTAATAATCATTTCGGATACTTATGTCGTGCTCTGGATACGGTTAGCTCCTTGACGTTCTATAGTTCTTGCAAGAGGCTCCTGATCTTCTTAAAGGTACCAGACCAAACCAAACTCCATGGCACTACAGCCCTTGCAGGGCCTTGGCCCACCAAGCGACCGCTGCTCAGCCCGAAGGCCTGCAGATTACGAAGTGTCGGGTGGTCAGCACCTATAATTATAGACGATTTTTTGCTTTCCTATTAGCCCAATATTTCTTCATTCTGATGGATGCTGGCTTCCTCCCTTTCTTCGATTGTAAAGACCCTTCCATTAGACAAACGTAATGTCTGTGGTTAACAACCATAGTTGTAGCTCGAATTAAGGTTCATTACCTTCGAGACTCACCATAGAGTCACTTTTAGGATCATAATAACAGCATGTCTCTTGATAAAGAACACAAAGCAATTAGAATCCAAATTAGCTGAATATCAAGCAGGATTGAGACCAAATAGGTCACGCCCCGAACAAATTTTTAACTTCAAAACCATACTCAAAATGCGAGCTCTCAGACAAAATCCCCTCTTATGCACATTTAGATTTCAAAAAGGCTTACGATTCGAAATTCAGGCTCTCACTGCTCCATATTCTAGAAGATAGGGGACTAGATCCCGAAGCTCGAGAACTTATAAGACAAACACTGGCTGGCATGAAATCTAAAGTGAAATTTATGGGGGAAATCTCAGAACCCTTCGACATTCAAACAGGCGTGAGACACGGTGATGGACCCCTCTCCTATTCTATTCACCGTCGTCCTAGACAAGGCTATGGAAGAATGGGAGAAAGAACTCAAGAAATGTGAGTTTTGGAAGTCAATCGGACTGGGCTTTCCCAACGATAACCTCTACATACCAGACTTTGCGATACTGACTGAGAATGACAAGACTGCCGGTAAAGAGCTCGAGATTCTTAAAGAAAATTCAGTAAAGGTGGGAATACAGATATCGTTTGAGAAAACTATATTCTTATGTTCAAATACAGATATCAAGAGACTGAGAACAAAATATGGTACAATTGACAGGGCCTCTTACTTTAAATACCTCGGAGAAGTTATCGAACCGACAGGTCTTGACAAGATCACACAACAATCTCGTCTCCAAAAAATTAAAAGAGCATTAGGGCTCATCCAAAACATCTGCAACAAAAATTCCATGTCAAGCCGTCCATGTCGGCATTACAACAAACAAACAAACCAAAACAAATCCCATGGCACTACAGCCCTTGAAGGGCCTTGGCCTACCAAGCGACCGCTGCTCAGCCCGAAGGGCTGCAGATTACGAGGTGCCGGGTGGTCAGCACGCGGAATCCTCTCGGCCGTTATTCTTGGCTTTCTAGACCGGGGCCGCTATCTCACCGTCAGTTAGCTCCTCAATTCTAATCACGTAGGCTGAGTGAACCTCGAACCAGCCCTCAGGACCAGATAAAAATCCTTGACCTGGCCGGGAATCGAACCCGGGGCCTCCGGGTAAGAGGCAGGCACGCTACCCCTAGACCATGGGGCCGGCGTCGGCATTACAACACCGTCATAAAACCAACAGTTCTCTACGCAAGTGAAACCTTTTCACTCGAGAGAAAACGAGAGCTCGAAGAAGAGAGCAAGATACAGCCAAGACGGGCACAACAGTCAAGTTCTCAAACATCGAAATTGACATTAGGAAAACACGAATGAAATTCTTCGGACATCTCACTAGATCACCAGGAAATCGTCCGACTCGTTGGCTGAATGGTCAGTGTACTGGCCTTCGGTTCAGTGGGTCCCGGGTTTGATTCCCGGCCGGGTCGGGGATTTTAACTTTAATGGCTCGGGGCCTGGATTGGTGTGGCGTATTCAGCATTAAAAATTATCCTAGGTAGGACCCTCAGACATGCAGGTCACGTAAGACCCGCACTGCACCTCTCCGGAGGCCATCGCTTAAGAACTCAACACCCTGGCTTAACGAACTTCGAAAGGACCTCAAGAATACAAACATCAGAGAACTTTTTAAAGATGTAGCTACGTTATCCTTCGATAAGAATTCCCAGATAATGTCTAAGGCGTATGTCATGATGGGGTCTGTTTGTACGTAGACTTTTTTCTCTGAGCAGCATGTAAATTATTAGGAACGCTCTGCCAGCTGTTGAATATATTTGAGAGCTGGAAAAGATTAGAGAATCAGAGAGTATCTAGCAGGGAGTAGTATTCTTCCGTGATCAGAGGAAACGTATACTCTCTGGCTTGACAGGTAGCAACCAAACCTGGCTGCGTGCAATCACATTACGAAGGATAAAAATCACATATATCAGAATATTAATCAATGTGTTAGTCGCTTAGTAACCTGCTAAGTACAGAAGTACAATCTTTGGAGTGATCATTTAATGATTTGATTTTATGATTACTGAAATTTGGCTGAACTTAGAGACCTATCAGTGTCTCGTGATTCACCGGCAAGTAATTCCGGAGAGAATTACACAAAAATGAAGTAAATCGGTCCAGTAGAAGGGAACGACGTATTTGCTGTTTTAGTAAATTCTTGTAATATATACATTTTCAGTCCCTTTTATAACACCCAGAACTTTCAGTACTGAAGTTTGTTACATACGATATCCTTTTGGTCTGAATACTCTTCAACTGATAGTACCCAGCTTGTTTCTGAAGACAATTATTTAGGCTTTCCACCTTAGAGCCCACGTTGAGTATCAACCCACGGTACTTATATGTGCTGCAATACGGGAGGATTTGACCTATGAGTGTAATCTCTGGTTTGTAGTTCGAATAAAATGTTTTTTAATCTGATTATGGGATGAAGGTCACGAAATATATTTCAACTTATATTCTTCCAGATACAATTAGCACAATTTGCCAACATTAAACTCACACATATGTTGTTTTGTTCCAGATTCTAACGGAGATACGAAGTGCGAACACAGTCCTCCTGAAGTTGAAGACTAGTGCAGCCATGACCAGTAAAACGGTGAGTACCACTTATATCATCCTCCTAACTCTCTACTGTCCGTGTCTGTGTCAAACAGAACTATACTGACGAAATAATCGGGGATGTTCTTCGTGCTATGCTAAGAACGACGGTGCAATTGGATTGGTCAGTTTGTTACTTTCGAGCGCGGAATTCAAATTGACGAACTTGCCGCATTTGCTATACCAAAGAGCCAGGGGAGGGGAAGTGGGAAGTGGGAGACAGAAGTTTCTCGTTCGTTTCGCACAGTAGCCTCCCAGCCTCTGTAGGCAGGGTACAGATCGTTTTGCACAAATTGACAAGCATGCGAACTCCGTAGAAAAAGAAGATGAACTTGTACGAAGAATACAAGCAACTTTCCAGGTCGTTCGCGACACCCCACACATCCTGAACAGAGTCCAAAGGTCACTACTACATCATTCTGAACTCTGCATTGATTTAGAAAGGGGGTGGGCATACTACTCTACTCTAATCAAACAATTGGGCGTTTTGTTTCCTTCATTCAGTATTTCATTCCGTTTACAATTTTGCGAGTGAAGGAGTACACAATCCTGGGGCAGAAGCATTGAAATTTCGGGCATGTTAAATAATACAGAACATTACTGCGACCAACAGACGAGAGGAGAAACGATCTGGTACATTCCTTGAGTGACAGTGTGTTTTTATATTATGTTTAATGCTCTTTAATAAACGAACTGTGGATATTGCCTGTTACGGAAAAGGACAATTCTGTGTGAGTCGAACGAGGAACCTTGTGCATTAGTGCAGAACATTATCTCTATCTCCATGATGCACCCCACGAGAGAAACCTCCCAGTAGTGTGTATCTCCTGGGCAGTGGACTAGGACTCTGATTCTCTCACATCAGAAGCAGAACTAATCAGTCTTAAAATGTGTCTTAAGAAACGGCTCTTTTCAGAGCCTGTCAGCTGCCAAATAAGAACTCTTACAAAAACTGTGCCAAGATCAGAAATATGACGTCTTTTGCATTCAGGAAATGCAGAGGAATGAACATCAGAAACGTACAAAGATTTCAGGAATGATTTTAGTTGCAGAAAGGCCACATGCGAAATATGATAGTGCTGTATTTGTAAAGCCAGGTCTCCAGATCAGCAGTACTCATTATACTGACGATAAAGACATCACCGTGGAGCTAAGCAACACGACCATTACATCTGTGTACAAGCCTACAAATGAAAAGTTCTCTTTGTGGCCACCTAAAAATTTTCGTAAACACACAAAAAGTCAATAGTGATCGGTGACTTTAACAGCCGTAGTCACGTCCGGGGATATGCTCAAGAAGATTAGAATGGAGACGTCGTAATTGCATGGGCTGAAACTCAGGAGATTTCCCTTATTGAATACAATAAGCTCCCCTCCTCCTTCAACAGTGGAAGATGGCACCGAGGGTATAACCCAGATCTTCTCTTTGTGAGCAACTGATTTGTGCAGTAATGTTCCAAAGAAATGGGCTCACCAATCCCAAGAACACAACACCGGTCACTAATATGTCACCTCTCTTCATCCATAAGACCACACGAAGATCGATTCAGACGGAGATATAACTTTCCAAAGACTGACTGGAAAAGGTTTTCCAGTATGTTGGATGAGGGGATAAAAACTGTCTCTCCTATACCCGAAGATTATGACAAATTCATTGATATCGTGAAATTCTGTTCACGGGTATCAATTCCCAGAGGCTTCAAGGTATAACTCGTGAAACAACTGCTCTGCTTCACGATTACTACAGGCTTCACGAAGAAGACCCATTTCGTGAGCAAACTATTCAAGCAGCCCAAAGTGTTCTTTCCTCTCTCTCCCAGGCAAAGAAGGAGACATGCATGAAATTGACGTCTGAATTCGATATGGGTAAGAGCAGTCAAGAAGCCTGGAGACTTTTAAGACGCTTGAGCAATGGTCCTACTCAAGCTAACACATATGCCAATGTGAGTGCAGATCAAATAGCACACCAACGTTTGCTTAATGGAAAACGAAAACTTTCCATGAAAGTAGGGAAGAATCCTATACTCAGACAACCAGATGAGAACAATGAGTTATCTAAGCATTTCACACTAACTGAACTGGAATTAGTTCTTAGTAAGTGTAAGATTAGGAATTCAACAGGACTTGATGACCTTCAAATGAAACAACTTAAGAACTTTGGTCCTACTGCGAAGTGCTGGTTGCTAGAACTCATGAACAACTGCGTTCAGTCTTCCATGATACCTAAAATATGGAGGAAGGCTAGGGTCAAAGCCATTCTAAAACCAGGCAAAGACAAAAATGACCCTAGAAGCTACAGACCAATCTCCTTATTGTGTCATCTTTTTTAGACTCTGGAGAGACTTATCGTCAATAGGTTGATTGATAAAATCGAGCAAGCTGGTTTCAGGAGAGAGAAAAGCTGCACATCGGAGGTGTTGAAATTAAGTCAACATGTAGAAGATGGTTTTGAAAGCGGGGAAATCACAGGAGCTGCGTTTATAGATCTCTCGGCAGCATATGATACTTTTAATCACCGAATTCTCCTAGAAAAGTTATATAGTGTCACAAAGGACTTTCATCTGACTTGCGCAATTAGAAACCTCCTTCAAAAGCGAAGTTTCTTAGTTGAGTTCTGGGGAAAAGAAACAGGCTGAGGATACACAAGAACAGACTACCTCAGGGAAGCATGTTGGCGCCAATGCTTCTCAATAATTACACCAATGATCAGCCTCTTTCCACCGGGACGAATAGTTTCATCTAAGCTGATGATAGTGTCATCACTTCTCAGGGCGATAACTTTGAGGCGATTGAACAAACATTGTCCTAAGCTGCAGACACTCTCGCTGGCTATTACAAGAAGAATCAACTAACACCAAATCTAACTAAGACGCAAACCTGTGTTTACCATCTAAACAACAGAGAAGTTTCCCAAACTCTGAAGGTTACTTGGAAATGCATAGCATTAGAACACTGTCCTATCCCGAAGTACCTCGGAGTCAGTGTGGATCGTGCCTCAACCTACAGAAAACATTGTTTGAACATCCAGCAGAAAGTAGCTGCTAGAAGCAATATTGTGCGGAAGCTAAATGGAACATTTTGGGAAGCACAACCAGACACAGTGAAGCCATCTGCCCTTTCAATCTGCTATTCTGCAGCTGAATACGCATGCCCGGTGTGGTACAAATCTTGCCATGCCAAAGCAGTTAATGTAGCACTCAACGAAACCTGCCGCATTATTACTGAATGTTTGAGACCTACACCTTTGGAAAAAGTTTATTGCCTTGCAGGAATAGCACCTCCCGATATCCGCCGTTAAGTGACAGCCAAGAAAGAAAAGAGAAAGAGATTGACATCTGAAGCCGACCCTTTGTTTGTATATGAGCCATCACGCAAGCACTTTAAGTGTAGTAAAAGCTTCTTGAGAGTAACCGAAACACCTGCGAGAATTCAAGAATGGCGGGCCAGGAGTCAACATATGAGTATCAGTCAATGGATGACCCCAAAAGAGGAACTCCCTCCTGGCCATGTCACAGATTGGGTGAATTGGAGAGCACTGAATAGACTGCGCTCTGGTGTTACGCGGTACAGGGTCAACCAGAAGAAATGGGGTTTCGTAGTGGATAGTACCTTGTGTGTATGTGGAGAAGAGCAGATCACAGCCCTGTTGCTGCGATGTAATTCATGTCCATTCAGTTGCACAACAGAAGACCTGGTTAAAGCGAGGCCAAATGCACTTGATATCACAAAGTTTTGGGCCCAAATAGTTTAATGTGGCTCTTTGTCACTGAAGAATTTATATTATATTTTATGTTCTTTCCTCATATTTAATTCAAAACTTATGTATGCTTCTGACACGATATAAATATACGCCACTGCCCTTCCCTTCTGTACCGTGAACCACGGTAGCGACTTGTGCTCTGGAATACGGCGAGTGTGAATCGCGCGCCCGGAAGTAGGAAAGTAACCGCATTTTCTCCACCAATCCGATTGCACCATCGTTCTTAGCATAACCACGAAGAGCATCCCTGACATTTTTGTCGGTATATTCTGATTCACCCTGTAGAAAACGTCGACAGGCTATTTAGATTGTGCCACCAATCGGCTGTTATGTTGTCCCCAATCAATGCGCAGCACTTCGCTGAAAATTTTCTTGTATTCAATATCCAAATAGTTTTACTTACTAAAAATGACCGCAAGAAACCGGATTCCCTTTTACATATATTGTCCCTAGAGCCGGTGGTGTGAACATTGAACTGGGATTGATAGACTGATGTGTAATAGCACGTCCTGGCTCGGTGAGGAACGCAGCGGCGAACTACTTCACTCTGCGTAGTACGGCCTACAGGTTGAACACCCAGTGAAGGATACAATACATAACTCTCTGTTCTATGGCTGAATCACATCATAGTACCAAAACCGCAAGGCACAAAAATGGCGATGGGCCTTCACTTACCAAGCCCCAAGGCGTGCATATTGTTAGGTGACGCGTGATCAGCGCAACGAATACTCTCGGCCTTTATTCCTGAGTTTATAGACCAGAGCCGCTCTCTCACCGTCACATAGTTCAATTAGTTCTCATGTAGACTGATCCAGACCTCAGATCCAGGTGAAAATCCCTGACCTGGCTAGGAATCTAACCTGGACCCTCCAGATAAGAGGACTGCGCGTTTCGCTTAGCTTTGTATTGTAACTTTGTATTCGGGAGATGTTGGGTTCGAATTCCATGAAAATGGTTTTGCATTATTTCCCATTTCCACACAAGGTAGCTAAATTGTGAACACGTGCGCTGTCTTCTAAATTCTATGTTCTTCACATCCTTGCCTCACAGATCGTCCGCGACGTCAAACCACCAGCGAAGAAAAATTAATCTGAAAGAAATCCTATAATTTAATGTCTAGGCCTTTTATCCGTCTTGTATGTTCGGCAGCACAGAAGTCTCTGGGAATTTTCACCGTGAATATTATGTTTTTGCACTGATTCTTTTTCTTCTAATTCTATCAATGGTGCTAACTGTCTCACATGTGGATTTGGCCCTGTTTCAAGGTCGAATGCCCTTCTACGCCCACCCTACGTGGAGGGTTGTAACAGTTGAGTGTTTCTCTCCTCGCTGGCAGTATGGTGTGTTGCCTGAATATGAACAGGAAATTATTGGGACAAACACAAACATGCAGTCCCAAAGCCAGAAAATTTAATTAGACTATCAAAATTCCCGGCCTGGCCGAGAATCGAACCCGGAACCCTCTGAACCGAAGGCCTGAGTACTGACCATTCAGGCCAACAAATTGGACACATTTTGCTCTGATTATACGAGAAACTTTAATCTCCAAGAAGTAAACGAAATTTAAGTTCTATTTTTGAAACCCCAAAAGTATAGACCTCAGTGGCTATTGTTCTGCCATTTCCTTCTCTCAAAATGAAACAACAGCACATGGAGTAAGAATTTCTTGTATTAACTTAGCTGCTATTACGAATGTGACTGCATTATTGTGGATACTTAGTTCCGAGAGTGTAAAATCGTACACATTCTAAAACATAGGATGCATATAAATGCTCAGCCTGCTGAAAGAAAGAACACTTTGGCATGTATCATTTCGGAAAGCTTGCATCCTGAACGTGGAATTGTTAGGATTTACTGTTGGTCGGTATATAGACGAATGCTCCCTATATCGTTGAACTAAAAAATGTCAAATTTCGAACCATTAAAACTCATATAAAATGTCGGAATCCACCTCTGTGGTGTAGTGGTTAGTGCGATTAGCTGTCACCCGGCTTCGCTTACCCGCTCTGCCACGAGGGCTGAAGTGGGGCCATTCAGCCTCGGAAGGTCAACTGAGTAGACCCACCTCAGCTATCCTCGAAGTGTTTTACCGTGGCTTACCATTTCTTTTCCAAACAAATGCCGGGATGATACGGCCGCTTTATTCCTTCTTCCTTGTCTATCTCTTCCATTGTTCGCATTCCCCACAAGGACCCTGTTCAGTGTAGCAGGTGAGGTTCTGGTCCTCCCCCGACCAAATATCTCACACTACAGGACACTGCCCTGAGTCCGAGGGTAAAACCAACTCTGGAGGGAAAACGGATGAAATGAATAAATAATAATTAACATCTGTAAGTGGAAATAGTGTTTCCTCTTATGAAGCCTACAACACAAAATAAAAGAGCCGAACAGTTTTTCCCGCAAGTGGTCGGAGAACACACCGGTCTAATGTCGTTGGTAAAGACCCCCTTAAAAGAAGCTGGTTATAAAAATTCGCTCCGTGTTTGAGTAGTAAAAGAGCGCTTCGTTTATGAAATTAATTTGCTCTGGTTATCGTGCTGATGAACTGCTCTACATGAGCTGCATATGAGAAGAGTTAACGGAGAAATGTTTAAATAGTGGATGGAACATCTGGTGCAGTCAGCGTGAATGTTAAGTACGGAACACTCCCGCTCTATTACAGCCTGTGGAAGGGACTGTAGTAAAGATTAAACCACGTTATACCATCCTCACTCACTCCCTCAGTCAACAGGTTTCTGCGGGGCACAAAGCTGCAGCAAGTTACATCTCGCTATTCACAGCTTGATGGTCTTCTCTTTCCGTCTGGAAATAAATAGTGTAGGACTATTAATGGATGGACAAGGTATAATAATACTAGGTGATTGAATGTAGTGGGATGAAAACCTATCATTGTTTTATACCAGCCAAATTTATTTATTTATTTATTTATTTATTTATTTATTTATTTATTTATTTATTTATTTATTTATTTATTTATTTATTTATTTATTTATTTATTTATTTATTTATTTATTTATTTATTTATTTATTTATTTATTTATTTATTTATGTTAAGCGTTTGTATATAGCGAAGTTAGTGCTCACGACCCTCTGTTCTACTTAACCACAACACACAGTACATAATTACATATTTTGAAAGTAAACAAGACTGGATGTTATATCTAGAAGGTACGTAAATTAATGTAATAAAATAATATCTTAATATATATTTTGTTAATGATTCATAGTATTTACCTACACTCCTAACAATAGCTCTAAATTATATATTCCCTCATTCAGTGTAACAGTCATTCAAGCTGTTCACGTATTTAAGAGAAAATCTCAACAAGACCGTTTACATGAGGCTATTGAAGGCGGCTGTATATTTATGGGTTAAAGGATTAAATTTCAAATTTGTAACAAGATTCCATGGATGTCCAATGAAAAACCGAAGCAATCTTACAACGGAATGGACTATTTAGATGCCATTGATGCTTTCACGGGCCGTACTTATAGACATGATATAGGGTTTTGGGCTTACACCGTGTCAAGGAAATAAGGTGAAGATCTGTGCTCTTCGTCCTTAGAAGAAATCTCGACTGTCCACGAGAAAGGCTTCTTAAACAATGAGCTTTTGAATTTAGACGTTATAATAGAAGTGGAAATGGTACGTTCATTCGTCTAAATTCAAAAGCTCATTGTTTAAGAAGCCTTTCTCGTGGACAGTCGAGATTTCCTTCTGATGACCCAGAGCACAGTTGTCTGCGAAACATAAAGAATTTCGCCTCATTTCCTTGACATGTCATAAGCCCGACTATTTAGTTGAACAATAACGTATTTTTTTACAGTCTGCTTGAATTCGGTGATGTACTCTCCCCGGTTAAGACGTTCATTTATAATTACACCAAGATTTCTTACCGAGTTTTCATACAGAATACTTTTACCAGAAAAACTTAGTGGATGAGTGTGTTTATGTTTTACTGTACTGACTTTTTTCATCTGCCCAACAATAATAGCTTTAGATTTTCATGCATTTATGTGGATTTTTGTAAAGACGCAACTGATTAAAAACATGCTTGTATTATCAAGGAAAGAGTCGACAAAGGTGATCATACCACCAAAAATGTCACGCGAAACCTCACATAAGTACGTCATGAACCAGCAATAGAATTCTAATTCAACATTCTACAACCAGACAAAAGCACGGTCGGAGTATAAACACTTTTAACTGTGCGAAGTGAAACGTAGATACGACAGCAAAAAGAAAGGTTTAAGTCACATTTAAATAACGATTTAATAAGTTTTATTTGAACAACTAATTTAACGTTAACACTAAGTTAATAATTTTGGGAAGAACTCAAAATGTTGTTCGTGATTAGCGGTTGATGGTAACAATGTCGAAACACTTACTTGACTTGTGTTTCCAGATGCAGTAAAGTGCCTTTAGGCAGCAAACCAACACACTTTCTTAATACGACAGGTAGGAACTCAGTTAAGATACTGCACGTGGGACTTCTAACAGACTGTAGTGAACGTTTTTAAAAGCAACTATTCATATTAAAGCTAAACGGTCAGAACCTATTGTTATACGTGAAACTTAACCTGCGAGGAAGTGACTTCTCCGTTTCGAAAAATCCTCCACTTGATTGCCATATTTAATCTGGAATTCTCTTGTGTACTAGAACATCTCCACACCTCTAGTGCCCAGGATAGGTCTCCATAGGAGAAATATAATTTTCATTCAGAATTGTATTTATAGGATTTTTCTATAAACATTCTACGCATGATTGAAAACTTCATGGCACGTATTGTTACTAATCTGTCACAGTGGGAATTAGTGGCAGAGGTGTTTCTTAGCGACAAGAAAGTACTAATCCCAAATGTTACACATACGTAACACTCGAGGGTTTTGATACTGGCTAAAGTCCCTGTTCTTCGGAAGTGTGAGCAAGGATTAAACTGGTTCAATGAAGCTGGCCCACAAGTACATGTGTGTATTACCGCAGGCTCTTGTAGACAATATCAGATACATAAATATTAAAGGTTATGCCTCCGCGACGAAAAATGAAATGTGAAATGTGAATCCCAAATTTACACAATATTAAAGAGATAGAAACACGGGATGGGAATAAATAGATAAATAAGCAGAGCACGACTCAGATAAACACGATTCTCTACAACACAACTGCAGCCTCCGCAAAACAGCACGCTCATTCTCCTGCGGCCTGTTAACAAACAAGCAAACAAACAAACAAATAAACAACCTTCACTGCCACAGCAAAAAGCAGAGAAAGATGAATTTTATCTAAAACCGTTAGAGTTAAGAAGAAAATGCCTGTGACGTTTCTCGTAGGAAATTTAATTTCAAATCCACACGATGCACTTCATTTCATAGGGAGAAACATTTATCCATTATTTCAGTTGATTTAGAGCAGAACTTGCCAAATTTGGAACATACCCCTACCAAATGCCCACTAATTCGAAACAGCGAAATATACCAAAATCAAAGTAATCCTCGTTGGCTCGACTTTCGAGCTACATCCTCAACTTATTGGGTCCAGAAGTTGTCGATCCTACCCGGAACAAACATACAAATACCTACACATTTGATTAATAATATAGATTACTATTACTCATCACGTTTGACTTGCTTTTCTTCAGAGTTTCTAATCTTCCAACTTCCTATTCCTTGGACTTTCTTTCCTCAAATCACAAGTTCATCTACAAGCCCTATTCAGATACCCTTTACCAATCAAAACTTAAAGTGATGGTACATTTGAGGACACCTACACGAAAATCCTGCATGTTTTAAGGTCCATTTTATAAGTTTATTTACTGGAAGACTGATCTTATATTTCAACACAAAGTAAGACAAAGTCCATGTAAATATCAACTATCAGTAACACTTGGTTCATCAACACGAATTCAAATATTAACAAATCACATCTGTAAATTCAAATTTCTCCCAAAAATTGAGGTAGAGTTTTCATGGAAGAAGCTACATTTTCAGAAATATGTTTCTGCAAGTCACAATAGAGAGAATATTTGGAGTTGCTTATTGCCACACTACTTCTTGCATTTTCCGTCAGTATTCCGTGAAGCTCTTGAAAGTTAAGCAATGAGTTTGATTGCTCCAGCTCTCATAGTTAGTGGCAGTGCGTCACCATAGTTAAGTAGCTCTCCAAGTTTATTTTCGTTCCAGAAATATACACATATGTCATATTCTAATGCTGAAAGCATTAGCGCTCGTAGTGGTAGAAAAACGCAAACTGCTAATCTAATCGACCGCATAACGATTAAGAAAAGGATTGTAAAATCTAGGAATAAATAAAGAATATAATCTCATACTTTATTATGTTTTATTTACCTTAAATTCGTAGCTCTCATCCCCAGGATGTTTTCAGCATTGAGTAGCTTGCCTGTGCATTTTGTATTTCAGGAAAACTCACTCTCTTCAAAGAACCGAACAACCAGAATGTGAAATTTTGAAGTTTCTCGCCTTCAAGTGCCGTAAAGTTTCAAAACGATATATGGACCATAGCCTTCAGCATTGAAACAGAGTAAGAAAGTAGTTGGTTTAATTGTAGGTAAGAGATTGTATGCATCTTGACAGAACATTCTGTTGAGAGGTCCCGGGTTGAGTTCCCGCCCCGTATGGTTCATTTCTCTGGTTCGTATTCATACATCCCTCCATATACGGTTGACGTTAAGATGGGCATCCCGCCTTGAAACAGGACCTAACCACATCAATTGCTGCCCCGAAGGGCCTTGGCTTACAAACGGACCGCTACTCAGTCCCAAAGCCTAGTGATTATGAGGTGTCACGTGGTCAGCACGACGAATCATTTCGGCTGTCATTCTTGCCTTTCTAGACCCCAGTCGCCATCTCACCCTCAGATGGCTCTTCAAACGGAATCACAGAGGCAGAATGGACATCGTACCAGCTCTGTTAAAAATCACTGGCCTGGCCTGGAACCGAACTTGTAACCACCGGCCCTGCACAGTGGCCGCCAGAATAAGACATCTGTAGCTGTCCAGAAAAACAGGAAAGTAATAAAGAAAGAAGCGGTTCCCTTTCATGAATACGTCTTTCAATAAAGGAAACTCAGCGTTAAATCAACGAAAACTGCAACTCTGCGTGAAAACAACTTAAATTTTAGCCGAAGAATCTTTGGCGACCAAGGCCGACGGTAAGGACTAATGTGACGTCACTGACGGTACAACACACTCTGTTTATACAGATCCACAGCTGCAGCATATTTGGCAACCAAAGCCTACGGTAACGACTAATTTCACACACATTTGGTCTCGTTACTTACACAAATTTTTGGATGGCACCCAGCCGTAGGATGTATTCTTGTCAAAAAAATGTCCAAAAAATGTCTGAGCGCATGGTATCGCATAAGTTCCTCCCAATTATCGTTTCCTTCGAAACAATTCTTTGTTGTGAATATCCCCAGTGCTTATGTCTAGATACGAAGTGAACTGTATAAATTGAGATTCATAAATATTAAATGCAGGGTCTGCCTGGCCGAAGCGTGCTTGGTATAGCCGGAAGGAGATGATTTCGATTTCTCACTAGGAAGTCGAACAATTTAAGAAGCGATATTCCGGAGATGCACATTGCCCTCAGGTCAACTCAGCCTACACCATAAATGAGTACCAGGTTAATTCCTGGGGATAAAGGTGGCCGGGCGTAGAGCTAACCACTCTAACCCACCAAGTGCCGAGGTTACGGATAAAGGAAGCCCTTACCTTCCACTCCTCCAAAGGCCTTCATGGCCGGTATGGAGATGACTTTGCTTTTACTTTGCTTAAATGTTAAATGCGAGGAGCAAAACAATGACATGCACTCGGGTTTTTTTAGTCACTGTGTGTACGAGATTACTTTGTCAGCTCTAGAGCTTGGATTGTTAAGCAGCGATATGTTGGAATGCAGAGTTACTGAAGAGATCCTGCACGACGGTTATGCTATACGGTTTGCATATACAGTAGGGAGACCGCCCAAGAGTATGTCACTCTCGCTACATTACGAAAGGACGGGCTGGACCACACTTCCTAATAACTACAATAGTTTGCATTCTGACCTTTCACTACCTAAATATCCAGGGTATAAACTTATGAGTGTACGTTGTTTGACGACAGTAAAATTATTCTACTCCTCCGTTCCATTATATTCATTTGCATTGACTGGTATTCGAACCTCCGCCTGCACGGTGAAGTGTCATTATGCACTGGTGTTCATTTACACAGTACTGGTAATTCATGATGAATGGTTCACGATAGTCAGATTGCAATCAGCGAGAGTTAATGACTGATAGTACTGCGAGTGTTGGAGAAGTTTTAACGAGAGCTCCTCGTCTGTGAGCAGGGGATTAGACGATTTCTCCTTTATGAGAGAGATGAGAACTCCACTTTTATAAATGTCGCGTGTGGAGGAGTAGAGAATGAAAGGCTTGACTTCTTCGGTTTCTAAAGGCCAATTTGTTGGAAAGGAGGAGTGTTCGTTACGAGGCCAAAGGAACAGGTTCTCAGAGCACAAACATACAGGGTGACTCTGAAGCCTGTGGCAAAGAGGAAGTGAGGAATGCTGGGTCCCTTCCCAGTGTGGGCTAGGGAACTGGACTTCGCTAATCCTTGAGCGAAATATATTGCGGGTAAACTCCTGGGGACTTACAGGAGAAGCTTCAGTGAGATCATGTCGCAACTTATCTGGAATTTCAGTGATACGATCTACTTATCTACTAGCGAGTTTCACATGGAAAATTCCAAAATTAACATTCGAATAATGTGAAGAAAATCCACAGTTGTAGCTCTTCAGGCAAGCCACGCAATATTGAAAGCATCCTAGGGATACAGCTACGAATTTACGTAAATAACGTATGGGAATACACTCATTATTTATTCCTAAGAATTACAATCCTTTTCTTAATCATCGGTATCTGGTGGATTAGATTAGCTCTACGAGCGCTAATGTGAGTCAATGCAGAGTTTCACTTAAGCCCTGGGAAGGATTTGAATCATAAAGGAAAGGAGTAAAGAAACAAACGATTTTAGGCAATTTTTCCGAAAAATGCATTTAGGCCGGAAGTAATTCTTGAAATTTGTTTTTTTAGTTTGATAGGCTATCGAAGACTCACAATTCGAAACCTTTCCGGGTCCTTTAGCCCTTCAGCGTTCGGCACAATGGAGGAAATTGCTTACTTGTACGTTTTTCGTAGCATGAGGACACCTACTTTGTTTGCTAGGAATGTTTTCATCATTAATGCAATGTATGAAGTATCACCTTCGGCAGCACCTGAAGGCTTCGAATGGTGTGCAACAGATTATGCGCACACGAAAGGCAAGCTGCTTGAATCACCGTATACGTCAGGTATTTGTCTTCACCCCCTCAGCGTCACCAGTTAACGTGACAGGGATATTCATTGCAGCAGTGTCAGCCGGTATTCCTAGTCGCGATTTTAGGACCTGTCATTTAGGAACTGCACTGATTGTTGCTTCAGGATGTTCCTACTTGAGATCCTTCCCATCCTCGGGTATGTTGCGATGTGACGCCATGGGAGCTTGCCTTGTTAGATCCAAGCAAAATTGGCATCAATGTTTAGTGCTAAGAATGTTGTTGACGAGATAGGTGATCACTTTCAACACAGTTGTCTACTTATTTTTGAGGGTGGCCACATTATTAGAAAGAACTAGAAATTCCTTAATAAGCTCGCATGTTAATATTCTTCATATTCAGTAGCTTCAAGCTGCGGCGGCCACTGAAATTCAAACACTCTTCACTGTGCTGGTTCAAAGTAAAACTACAGATTGTGCGCTATGCTCATGAAATAAAAACTGAATGATTACTCTCAGCTCATTTAGAACTACAAGTCGTCTGTTGAGGGAAAATTTGATACTATACATCACCCTGAATCCGATTTTAACATTGGTGAGATCCGTCACTACGTTCTATTATCTTATTAACAAATACATGGCAATTGGGAAATATCCCATTGACAATGATCACACACAGTAGTGTGCCAAAAAAGTAAAATTAAAACATGAACAACAACAACGAGAGAAGGAAAAACAATTCCTTGGATAGAAAATATTAGAAGAGCTAATACTAGTTTAACATTCTAAATCCAGTATCATCATATACATATCCACACGTACCTTAAGTATTACAATATTTACACTCTGAATTACAGTGGACTGGGCGGTCCAATTACTATTATCTTAGCATTGTAAATAGAGCATGTTCATAAACAAATTCACACATACCTTAAATGATTCAGATGCGTTAACAGTGAGTTGAGCGTTGCATTAAAATATGACTCCATCACATAGAAATGTACACTTAATTTACAGTAACTTGGTGTCTATTCTTGAAGCATCTTGGAAAAGGCTCTAAGACAGTTCCAGGTAATTTCCCGATTTACACATGAAGGAAGGCAAATGAGGCACAGTCGTTAGGCTCATTGTTCTCATTTCATTTGCAGCAGGACTGGACTGTGTATTAATGCGCCTGTACAGAAATAGTCATCTTTAAACAGTTTGATTTCGTAGCAGCAGTCGAACACACGTTCTTCTGAGTGAACCCTCGCACATTAAACATGTCACCTTCAATTCTGAAAATTATACTATGATACGTACTGCAGGAGACACGACTCAGTTTATGGACCAATATTGTCACAATCACCGGGGACTAAGTATTGGTCGAAGAGTCGGGAAGGGTATCCGGCCGAAAGCATGTCACACATATTCATTTCACTTCATCCCCGACCACATATAAACATACAGGTCGAAGGGTTAGACATACAGTACACTGTGATGTTCAGTAGCCTGGTAAGTTGCGAAGGACTAACTGAGGGTAATCTCACGTGTTAGTAGCCTGCGAGTGTTGGAAAGTGTAAATCACGCTTTCCTCTGAGGAAACACACTATATTGCGACTGCATCGGCTCCGTTCCGTGCTTCGTCTCGGTGGACCAAATGCCGGACCACGGAACTGTTCCGTTGTCTCATTTTACTACGTAATTCAACTTTTCCTCAAGAGATGGCAGAGTGGGTTGCATTTGTGATTTGTGTAGGGATTCTGTCTTTGCAATGTTATATGCTCTTTGCTAAAATATATCGACAGTGTGCTTGGTAATATTAGTTTGGAGTGGGCTATCTCTCGACTTTGAGATTCGCTTGTAAACAAGATGGCTGCCAGTATAGAACTGATATTTACCGATATATAACACCTTTTAGGAAGTAATGATGATTAGGAATGTAATTTTTTCTGTGAAATTAGTAGTAATATTAGTACTAGTGTGAGCAATGCTCCTGAAGAACAAATAGATGTGGAAATCGAAGAGGAAAGGCCGTGTTACAGCTCAGCAGGCTGACTGAGTACGGACCCGTGATGCTAATAAATAAAATGTTTTACTGTTTTCCTTGTTCCGCAGTTTGTCGTATGAAAGCCTTTTGTTTTCATGTATATTTAAATCTTTAATGGTCTTGTGAGTAAGAAATTTCTCACGACATGAATCGACACTATATTTCCTCCAAAATAATCCCAGCGCCAATGCAGTTTTAATCCAACAAATATGCATGGCTCAATGGGTTAAAAAGAAACCACTTTACCATTTGCGAAAAAGGAATTATCATAAATGTCTCCCGGTCATGGCCATCCAACAACGGCTGCTAGTTTGACATGG
This sequence comes from Anabrus simplex, assembly GCF_040414725.1. Classification (NCBI taxonomy): domain Eukaryota; kingdom Metazoa; phylum Arthropoda; class Insecta; order Orthoptera; family Tettigoniidae; genus Anabrus; species Anabrus simplex. The sequence goes on from NC_090267.1 coordinate 513,994,038, forward strand.
CACCAGCCTGCACACTTGCTAGGGTTACATTTCCTTAACGCAAACTTTCAGATTATTCCAAGGCATAAAAGATATTTATGTCAAAATGTCGACCAAGTCGAAAAGATTGTACGATTGGGACCCATAAAGGTGAATAAGCTCCCTAAACTATTACAGCTTCATCAAAATTATACGGGTACATTTGATGTTGTTACTGCATGCTACACAAAGTTCCGGGACAACCTCACAGTTACTGTTTCTACAGCAAGTGTACTATCAAGATCCTATGAAGTTGAATCACATTTAATTTACGAACGATGTATATCATATACTAGAACATGTATTTGAGATCAGGATTGCCCATTGAATAGACGGTAAATGAAATCATAGCGCAAGGAGAGGAAATTAAAATCTGTGAGATATTCCGATGATGTCATTATTTTAACTGAGTCTGCAGAAGATATGATGGTGTGGTCACGGTCTTGGGTAAGGAGTACGAGAAGAAAGTAAATAAATCAACAACAAAAGTAATGGAGTGCACTCGAACAAAGCAGGACGAAGGCATATTGTTGCCTTTAGGCAACTAATAACTTTTCACCTGTATAAATGGTTAAATATTATAGATAAAGGTAGTTTTACGGCACACATTCAACTGTACAATCAATTAAACACATATCCCAGTGATGCCTTGTTTTCTTTACATAACATAAGACAAAACAGCCCTACAACCAAAGGTACTCCTTCCACCCCGTCAACATCCACGCGAACCAACCACCGTTTATTTTACGTGGGCCCTCCCCATCACATTACCACAGGCTTCAGGAGTACCTCTGGCTCAGCCAATTAAGAATTGCTGGTACATCTAATACGTATGTTGAATATTAAAGCTTGAAATTTTCTTCACCAAACGAAAACGAAAAATAATTCATGCAGTAGAGGGTTAAACGAAGTAAATGAATATTCTTACTTGGGTAGCAGTATAAATAACGCTAGTAGAGGTAAGGAGGATTTAAACTGCAGACTGGCACAATCAAGCAAGGTCCTTATTAATAAATGAAATTTGCTTACTTCCAAGATTGATGTAGGAATTAGAAATTGTTATTTGAATACTTTCGTCTGGAGCGTAGCATTGTAGGGATTTGAAACACAGATAACAACTAGATCAGAAGGAAAGACAATAGAATGTTTTGAAATGTGGTGTTACAGAAGAAAGCTTAAAGTGAGATCGATAAATCGAATCTCGAATGAAGAGATACTGAATCGAACTGATGAGACGGGAATGAGTTGCCTACAGATTGATAGGATACGCCATATGTTGGTTTTTGAAGGAAGTGTACAGGGGTAGAGAAAGGAGCTGACTATGATCGGGTGGCTTGGAGAGCTGCATGAAACTGCATGACCCAAACAAAAAACACAACAAGAACATCGATAGTATCCATTAATGAGTGTTTAAGGAAAATTACATCGAAGATGCACTGCGCCTGAGAGCAGACTTCACATGCTTGCACGGAGAGGCGATATTCCCTGACACGAGCTTCAAGACTCCATGCACTTCACACCGGGATGGGATGGCTCATTTCTTAAACCCGTATTTCGTTCACCATTGTTTACTTAATTCATAGTCCGACTCGTTAGCTGAACGGTCAGCGTACTGGCCTTCGGTTCAGAGGGTCCCGGGTTCGATTCCCGGCCGGGTCGGGCATTTTAACCTTAATTGGTTAATTCCAGTGGCACGGGGCTGGATGTATGTGTCGTCTTCATCATCATTTCATCCTCATAACGATGCGCAGGTCGCCTACGGGAGTCAAATAGAAAGACCTGCACCTGGCGAGCCGAACCCGTTGTGGGATATCCCGGCACTAAAATCCATACGAGATTTCATTTTACTGACTTCATAGCATCTACAGTAGGCTGTTACGTAGCTTATTACAGTCAAACTGTACTCACGTTTCAGTTGATTGTCTCATAATCACCTGTTTAATTAATAACACGGTTTCTTTGTCTCCTGTTCGGTTGTGTTCTCGCGCCGGCACAGCAATTGGGTGTGTACCTGGTTAGTGAGGACACACCTGGTAAGTTTGTATTCTGATGTGCATATTTAAAATAGGTGTTGAAATATTGTTTCTACGGTTGTTCTACGAAGGAGCGAATTGAATGCTCTCTTATTTCTGGATCCTTGTATTCTTCTTAACTGCAGAAATTTGTCACAACTACTTTATTACTTGGTTGACTGAGTTGCCATTCGTAATCTTCATAGTTATCGATACCGACACCAATTTCCGATCTACGACGTTCTACAACTGGGACAATAAATAATAAGACACCTTGAGGAAAGTGAAGAAGAGCTCGACTGTGTTCCACCGTTCCTCAAAGGCAAGCAAACATATTTTTATATATTCTCATGTGTTGATCTCTTCCTTGGATGGGCACAAATGGAATTCCCTGCGTGAAAAGCCAGTGCCTTGTAAAGAACTATCTGCACTGCCAATCACCAATCCGCTACCTATCAAACTCTCCTCAAACGCACATTTATTTGTGCAGATGAGGCAGAGTCTACCACCGTCAGAACCGAATTCCCGAACAATCGCATACATCTGAGATAACCGAATATTAATCGTCACGTACTTCATTTTTTATATTTATATTTGTCTCACTAACATATTAACTTGCAAAATCCTTACATCAAATGTTCCACTATTACAATACAGTGAATTTCTTCATAAAGAAATTTAATTTCATTCTTGATCCATAGAACCTTGTATTTCTCTTGTGTCTTTCTCTGGCATTACAATAAAACATTCTTGTTTTGAACAGATTAAAAAAATTAGGGATGAGCTTTTTAAGAAAATTCATCGCAGTGACCCCGAAAACTATTGATTCGACACTATTTTCTATTATTTTTATATATCAGTCCCCATTGCCCCACCCCGAAGGGGGCTGAACATGGACATTACAAAATTCCGGAGTGTCACTATTCATCTCAGCGACCCCGAAAAGTATGGATTTGACACTATTTTCGTTAATTTGTATATCTGATCCCCTCTCCCCCCCCACCCGTAAGGGTTCCTGGGCTGTCTTACCCCCACGTGGTTTGTCTCCTGATCCTAAAAATTCGGAGTGTACAATTCAACCTCAGCGACCCCGAAAACTATGATTCGACACTATTTTCGTTTAATTTTATATATCACTCACCCTTCGCCCCCTACCCAAAAGGGAGCTGAAATTTGACTTTTTAAAAATCGGAAATATCACTATTTATCTCAGTGACCCCAAAAACTGTGGTTTCGACACTTTTTCAATTTTTTACACCTTGCCCCTGACCCCCACTCCTAAGGGAGCTACGGATGCCTTACCCCCACAGTGGTCGTCTCCGGATAGTAAGTCATAAGTGTACCAAGTTTGGTTGAAATTGCTCGAGTGGTTTAGGAGGAGATGTGTCATTTATACACATACATACATACATTTTTATATATAGTAAGATAAGATAAGATAAGATGGCTGTTGTATCTATCAGCCAAATATAATATTCCTCTATGTATATGGGTTGTCGGAGGCCTCCTGTTTGGATCCAGAAGTATTCTGCCAAAGAACACAGCTACTATACTTCAAATTTTAAAAATTCGAGAATACTACGTTAAGTCAAATGCGATCACAACGGTCCAAAATGAGTTATAAGAATTTCCATAACACAACATCAGAAGAAGAATATTAATTTTAATATTATAGTAACTATAATCAATTCCTTATTCCACACAAAGCTGCCCCTTGTGTCCCACTCTACTAGTGCCATCTAAGAAAATCTTATTACAGATCATAAGAGTTTCTCTGCAAATTAAACTCTTTAGATTGTAATTTCCACAAAAGATATGATTTCATTATTATAATTGCATACTATAAGTTATTTATTCCAGACCTTTACGGTCCCCCTCACTGGAGGACGAATGATTTATTTTTAATAAATCTCACTACTACTAAAAAGGAGGAACATTATTGATGTAAGCATTTCGTAAGTTAACGCTTAACGACAATACGGGATCAAATACACTTAAGAAAAAGGAAATTGCAACACCATGAAGGCATTGGTCGTTTGTGTTGATTTTCAAGATATGGAACGATGCCATACAGGTATTAAACGATCAAAGTTTCAGACCCATTGGATTGTTGCTACAGGTCTTCCCACGTGATTGGTAGCGGAGGAATCAACTCCAGTATACGGACTCTGGTGTAGCGTAGTTGACTTGCAGTCTGTGCAGTGAAGTGTTCCCCGTCAAACATGCCTCGACGACAGAGAAGAGCACACTATCAACAACTGTCGCCGTTTGAGAGGGCTCGGATATTTGGGCTGTGTGAGGCTGGATTATCGCTAAGGACTGTCGCTGCACGTGTTGGCCGACAGGCATCTACGGTACAACGTGTATGGCAGCGGTGATCAAATGAAGGTACCCACACTCGTAGACCTGGCACAGACCCAACGCGACGGACAACTGTGCGAGAGGATCGGCGCATCATGTGGATGGCCCGGATGGAACCCCATGCAACAGCAGCGCAAATTCGAGCAGCTGTGGCACCCCACGTTACACAACAAACAGTTGGTAATCGCCTGCGTGCAGCTGGCTTACGAGCCCGTGCCCTGCAGAAGGTGTTCCATTGAGCCCACAACAGCGACGTGTAGGGCTGGCCTGGTGTCGAGAAAGATCGACGTGGGTCGACGAATGGCATAGCGTCGTCTTTAATGATGAATCGCGCTTCTGTCTTGCCCGCAGTGATCGTCGAAATCGTGTGCGCCGACGTACCGGGGAGAGGGGCCGCCCAGATCTTATTGTTGAGAGGCACACAGGGCCGACACCAAGCATGATGGTCTGGGGAGCTATTGGCTTTAATGTAAAATCACAATTAGTGCTTGTTGAGAGCACTATGACTGCTCGACAGTACGTTGATAGGGTACTCAATCCAGTGGTTGTCCCTATGATGGCAAACATTGCTAATGGTATGTTGCAGCAGGACAATGCCCGGCTTCACACTGCACGCATCTACAGAGAAGCTCTCCACGACATCATAACCTTAGAATGGCCCGTCAGATCCCCGGACCTCAGTCCTATTGAGCATGTGTGTGACATGATGGGTCGACAACTGGCCAACCGTCGTCAGCCACCCACAACTCTGGAACAACTGACCCATGCAGTGCAGCAAGCATGGGCACAATTCCTAAGCAAGCGATCCAGGGCCTTACTGACTCCATGCCTCGACGAATTCATCAATTGCAGCTCGTAGTGGGCACATCCTGTATTGAATGTTGTCCAAACTTGCGGTCAGAGGGATCTGAAAGTGTAATCATCGAAGCACAACCGAACACTCGCCCTGCATGTTCAATTTCAGCAGTGTAGCACCACTCCTTCTGGGTGTTGCATTTTCCATTCTCTTCAGTGTGTGAAATTTATCGCGTGTAATCACTCGCATATGGTAGAGCAGAGCCATGAAGAACAGCACAAAGATCAAACTAGTTGAGTCACTTGTGTTCTCCTTCTCCTGTGGTTCCGAGCAATGCAAGAGATAAGAGCAGCATCGACACCTTTCAGATGTGAAGAATGCTCCGTGCGCCTTGAAAAGAACCAATCTATCATACAAGAACTGAATATCTCCGAAAGTATCCCTTCTCCCGTCATAAGGAGAATCGCCCAGTTCGTTGAGCACGTAGTAAGAAGGAATAGCGAAAACCTGGAGAAGTGAATCATGGAAAGCAAGGTTGTTGGCAGAGTACCACGACAAAGGTCAAGCACACCACCGCACCGGCCTGACATTTCAGCAGGTTTTAAGAGAAGCTGAACAATGTAAGAGATGGCGACCGTTATTAGAGAATATTCCGTGAAGTTAAATGCGGTCACAGCGGTCAACAAAGTGTTATAAGTCTCTTCATTACGGTCACCAGAACACAGCACCAGAAGAAGCATATTAATTTTAATTTCCATGCTAACAATACTCAATTCCTTATTCCATACAGCTCTGCCCCTTGTGTCCCGCTCTACTAGTGCCATCCGCAAACATAGTATTTCTCATTCATCTCATAGTAGCCTACTTCTTTCATTTTCCTTTAGTGTATACAACAAAGGATTAATTACCTTGAAAACCCTGAACAAGTTCTGTCAACCTTGTTATCAAAGATCTGCATGGATTAAATTTGTGGAGCTGCCGTACGGAACTCAAGTTCTTGTAGGCTTTAACATGAGATTAAGACTCAGTGTACACCTGTTACCACCATCTGATTGCGTGCCTGGCTATAATGTGTCAAACACAGTGACCTGCCTCCGAGAATAGTTCCCAGGCATGAATATACGTATCAGTCTACTTAGCAAATAGATTAACTCTGATTCTGAAAAACCATGTTGCTCAAAGTGACTTGGAAACCATTATTTCACGAACTTTATGGGTTTGAAAACTATTCAGATATAACTTTAAGGGAAGACATACACGAAAGTTCATTGATTTGCTAAATTCTCTGTAACTTCGAGAATATTTGAGTTATAATCATGAAACTTTGCTCAATCACCTAAAATACGTTGTAATTAGCCACAAATATTAATCAGTTAATTTAGATTAAATGTTTTTGAAAACAAGATATTACAATTTTGTGTTTTGGCCATATTGATGTACCTTTTCTTTGGCAACGCTGAGGTCTCGGACCTTGCAACTTTCTGGCGATTTCTAAGAATTTTAAAATGCCTGCAGGCGTCTTTAATTTCATTCATATTTCGATGTATTAACCCTTACCCCTCGAATTGAAGTTCTCTGTGTTGCCTCTACTACTCGTATTTTAAATGTACATTTTTTATCTTATATGAACTGTATTAATCTTTCACGATTTTGGAGATAGCACTTGGTTTTAAATGATGTAGTTAGGCTATACACGTTTACAGCAAGCTATACTGGAGCAAATAAAAGCAATATGTGGAATTTAAGACGAATTATTTTGCATTTTTATTATTATTATTACCGTTATCGCATACCGATTGGTTTCGTTAATAATTTAGTGTACAAATTATCGCTAAAAAGCAATTGAAAAACTCTATTCAGTCTCTGTTTTCATACCTCGCGGCAGTTTGTAGGCTGAAACCACTGTAAACGGTGATTTCTTGAAATCTGAATCCGTTGATTTATAATTGTGCCAGCCGTCAGCATCAGGTACATGTTGGGTTACGGTATACAAACCGACCATCGTCAGTTCACTTTTAGGCATCGTGAAATGCTATTAGATATATTCATTAGGAGCAGAGGTGCGAAAATACTGAGGTTTTGTGTGTTGCCTGACATATACAACATATATATGACTAGAAGAACACATGGCGGCCATGTTTGTTTACTATCGCTCGAGCTTTCATGTGCGTGATTTGACAGCTGACGGCTACACTGCCACTTAAATAATGGATTTTTGACTGACTGTCGAATAGTATCTGGATTCTACAAAGTTCCACGCGGAACCAAAAGATGGCATTACAGTATATCATCGCGTATTTTGTCAGCTAAGAGACGGCAGACGAGCGGTGGGCGATAAAATGCCATGTCGGGTCTCCCCCGACATGCGACCGGAACGGGAATATCGTAATGTCGGGCCTCACCCGACAGACGAGTGGTAAAGGTTAAATAAATTAACTTTTCACAAGTTCATAAAAAGTGCCTTTCTTTCTACTTATAAGTGTCCCGCAAGCACTAATGTTGAATGGGATGCCTAATAACTGATTTTCACAGGGGTATTACTGTCTACTGGAAGTCAGAAAATGAAGATATAACAACCGGACGGGTCTCGCTGCATGTTCATAAGCGCTATACGTCTGCATTAGTAAGCCTCGTTTCCGAACGCTCAGCAGTAGGTTGGTATTCGGCACAGCAGCACTGTAGTGGCTGGTGCGTTCAGCAAAGACACAGCATGGAGAAGCTCGCAGACTGTATGTGGAGGAGTTTACAAATAGCTGCCTGCTTTCTATACATGTACAGTATTTCTTCGAACAGAGTTGCAGTTAAAACCTAATGGATTGTTCAAGGCACATACAAACGACAGAGTGCAATGCCTTCAGGTGTATAAATTAATGTGTTATTAAACATTATTTTCTGCATCTTTGACATGTTTATAAATGCACCTTGCTGCAGAACGTGTGTAGTAAAATGACTATTTGTTCCACAACCGAAATATGGCAGGTTGTAGCGCTCCTTTACGAACTAGTGACTAGGCATCCCCATTATCACTGTTGCATGCGGGACACTTATAAGTAGAAAGTACGGGGATTGTGGGCCACTTGGTATATGTGTGTATTAAAATCTGAAGTCTATAAAATTATATATTTTGTAATTCCCTTGCACGCGAATATATGATATTGTTTAGCCTGCCTATGTATCAAGTTTCAGATTGTCACCTTTAGTGGTTCCAGAGAAAAAGTTAAATTTGTCATGGAAAAAGAAAGTCCAGGAGATGACAATTGAATTTTAACCTAGCACTGTATCTCTCAAATCAAGACCAACATCGTGCGGTAATCGCCGTGCTTGACGAACCGAAAATGACGCTTCACAGTCAACTGAAATTATCCTACGTGTGATACAGTCAACTTCAGAAGTAAATAGATCAGAGAAGATGAAAAAAGCAGAGAATGAAAAGGGAGGATTCCAGCTGACCCGCATGTGCTAAGAATTTAATGCAGTTAAGTACTGAATTCAGCTAAATCCTTATGTGACTATATTTCCAACATAACAAGCTACCAATGTCAACAATAAGAATCTCGGTTTTGAAGAATTTTATGCACGTATGTCCTTAAATACACTGCTTTTCATAACTTAAGGACAGTTAAATAATTAACATTATTAGAAGAAAGTTTCGCTTAGATAACAGAGATCGTTGATATATTTTATTAAATAATAAATTCATATATATTATTTGTTGTTCAACATTTAAACAAGACTGTTCAACGGAATTAAATGCTAGGCTAAGCAAATGCAATTTCAAAACTATAGTTATAATCCTCATAAAATATCGAAACTGTTATATTAAAGCGGTGCTGATGAATAATTATTACTCAAATTACACCGTCGTATCAGCACACGGTATTTTAGTTCTCAACGGTTTACAGACACTAAGGTCCATCAGTGATTAAAAACCTGTTCTGGTATGACTGAAACCACTTGATAACCTGTTTCATTTGTAGTTCAGTGTGAGTTAAGGACGGAGCTTCATTGTGGGCGAGACTACGAAAATACCACGATACAAAATGTTGATCTTAGAATGTTCTCTTGTGATGTTCGTAATCTCCGCACCCACTAAATAATATTGAACAAGCCGTTGTTTGGATCGGAATAACCTGTATTGCCCATTCTCCAAGACGCAGAGCCACTTAAGATAAGACACTCTCATTAGCGACCAGCCTAGAAAAATACATTAATATGAAATTCTAACTTTCAGCGCGCTATTAGATCGAATAAAGGAAAAGAGGAATTATTTATTTTTAACCATGGAGGGTAAAATGAAGAAAATGAACTTCTTCTTAGAGACAAAGCGGACCTCCATGTTTGAGGAATGACACACAATAACGTCAAATACAGACAAGCTGTTGAGGAACAAGATACTTTTCAATGACAGACGTATCAATAAAATCACGCTGCTGCCATACATTTTCCAAAATGTGTCCTTATATTAACCCTTTCTACGCACTCGAAAGCAAACTTTTCCTCGATCATATCACCGTAGTTAGTCATGTCTTAAGATACCAGGGGCATTGTTCGAACATGATACGGAGCAACATGTGCTTGCTGCATATGCAACCACTATCACGTACGAGTGAAGCGTGTAAGCTAAAAGGCCCGAGTTTTGCTCAAATTCGCTTGACAGAGCATTTTCCAACCGAAGCTTGCTGACTAGCGAGGACGACCTTGCTTGCCTTACTCACGTTTCAAGCAATGTGGTTCATCCAGATATGAGTAAGCCCTTGTTCTCTTATTATTCAACCGACAATACGAATAAAATGAAATTTATAGTCTGGAATTATACGCCGGGAATCGGAGGTATAAAGGGATGATGGATTAACCATTAGTTTTTAGCTGACGTCTACCATACCATGTAAATCGACGGACAGAATTATGGTTAAAATTCAAAGCGGTGAATATAAACTAAGTCAAGGAAAATGGGCTCAGTTCTGATGTTTGAAAGAAGTCCCTGCTTATGGTCAGTGCAAATACTCAGCAGACAGGGAACGTTTCCTGTAAAACGCGCAATGCACTGTTGATATATAAATCATGTAGAAGTGATTAAAAAATACGTTTGCAAATTAAATGCTGGACCTTCTCGCCATCAATATAAAGCAAACCATAACTAGCGCGAGTGTTTTCTTGTGTGCCAAATATTTGCGACCGTTTAACGCTGTTGTCGGAGAAGGCTTTAAAAAATCATAGCAAGATGTGATTAATACCGGTGCTCATTTTGGCAAAGTAGATATTATTAATTTGTTACAACACAGTAGAAACGTCCAAGCAAATGCACATTAAATACGAAGCGAAGTAATGCCGCTAAGTATTTCTGCAATGCGTGACAAATGTTCCTCAACCAAAGTTGATATGTGGACTGAGCAGATCCATTATCTAACGCTCACTACGCAGCGTGTAGACAGACAGTTGAAGCTGTTCAGTAATGTGCCTTTCACTACAAAATTTCCAAATACAAAGAAAACAATGTAAAGTAGTTGAGGAAGTTTACCTAAGAATGTCCAAGTTAAATACTCCTCGGTGGAAGTATACTATAAATACTTTTTTTCTTAACAGATCAGGGTTCAAACATTAAGAAAGCTTTTGAAAATCACAGACGTCTGTCTTGTGCTGCTCACTGCACGTACGCACGTACTTAATGAGACGAGATTTATTGTGGAAGATGCTTCAGGATCTGTAAACACGATAAACACAGCGGTCTTGGTAGCCAGCTTCAAACAACTGTACAATAGAAGTAATTACGAGGTGGAATAGTCTCTATACGACGATACAGTCTGTTTTAAGCAGCACGATCAAACTGTTACATAATTGCGAAATCATAATATCTTGTAAAAGTTTAATTGCTTCAGTTGTGAGTTTGCAGAACAGATGGTAGCTTTCCCTGAACCATTCAAAGAAGCAACAGATGACCTGGAACATGAATCAGCACCAACAATTCACTTAGTACTCTTGTGGTTCCAAAAAGTGTGGCGGCACTGCTCAGTCAGTGAAGCAGACTGTGCTGTATTTGTTAAGGATTGACTTCTACAGTTGATGGCACCTAAGTAAAATGCACATAGTCATTGCATTAATATTATGTGGAAACTGAAATTTACTTTCAGAAAGTCCGTAAAATAAAAACCAGACCTCACAAGTTCTTAATTGAAACGTTACAGGTCTCAGCTGTAAACAAAGTAGCTATGGCGTCCGTTTCGCAGCCTGAAAATTTTAGAGGAAGATGAAAGGAAAGCCGTAACGGACGATACATCAGGTCCATAACACAATTTGTTGTATATAGTTACTCAAGTGGTCGCATTCCATATCTTGTTTAGTTACTTTATCTCTGGAGACAATTCACGTCACACTGTGCGTTCAGGGACCAGCATAGCTGCTACTGACGAAGTAGTGATGTACTGCAATATGAATGCCGATGAAGATGGTGACGACCTTCTGCGTTTGCGGATGGAGCATGAAATCAGTCTGCCTACTCTGTCAGTAATTGCCAGACGTACCTTTTACATTCCAGAAAAAAGTACAAGCAGCGAAAGAAACTTTAGTACATCTGGAATGCTTTTAACGAGTCGTAGGAGTCATCTAGACCCAGACCAATCAATGAATTGTTATTAATTCATAACCATCAGAACAATACATAATTAGCTTGCAATTAATTCCCAACTTGGAGCTAGAATTTGTGAACTAGCTATTGAAAACCTGGAGCAAAGAGAACTTTTTCATTAATTTTGTAATTTATATTATTTAACTGTATGTGTTATAATGACTTAATAATTTGTACAGTTGATACAAAATGTTTCTGGCATGACTAGTACTTAAATATATAGGTTACCAATTAATAATGTGTATTTAGTTTATGTTTATATAGCAGTAGAGTACGCTAGCCAGGAGGAATACACGTGGCAGCAGATGAAATGAAATGGCGTATGGCTTTTAGTGCCGGCAGTGTCCGAGGACATGTTCGGCTCGCCAAGTGCAGGTCTTTCGATTTGATGCCCTTAGGCGACCTTCGCGTCATGATGAGTATAAAATGATGATGAAGATGACACATACACCCAGCCAGAGAAATTAACCAATTATGGTTAAAAGTCCCTATCCTGTCGGGAATCGAACCCGGGACCCCTGTGACCAAAGGCCAGCACGCTAACCATTTAGCCATGGACACGGACGTGGCAGCAGATGAACTTAATTAACAATTTCTCCTACAGGAGTCATATTTACTATATTATTTCCCGTGTTGCTTACATATGAGTTTGCTATTGTCAGTTTCATGCTCAGTCGTAAGTGCACCAATGAGGCAAAAGAGTACTTTTTCGATAGATAATTGTACGTGAGACAAACTGGAGGGAGGCGGGCACTTCTACCTGTGATTGAGATAGCGCGTGAAGGAGTGAGTATAAAGGAAAAAAACAAATGGCGTATGGCTATTAGTGCCGGGAGTGTCCGAGGACAAGTTGGGCTCGCCAAGTGCAGGTCATTCGACTTCACTCCCGTAGACGACCTGCACTTCGTGATGATGATGAAATGATGATGCAGACGACACATAGGCCCAGCCTTCGTGCCACCGAAATTAACTAATGATGGTTCAAATTCTCGGCCCTGCAGGGACCCCTTGACCAAAGGTCAGCACGCTAACCATTTAGCCATGGAGCCGGACCGAGGTCCAACGAACATAGCACGCCTCGCCTCTGAGAAGTAACCTTCGGTCATGGCCATACTCGACAAATATGAACCGAGCATACAGCGGGTTTTGTATGACACTGTAAGATTCCGCATGAGACTTCTTTTCATTTTCCTAGCTCAAGATCAGTTAACATTTATTGATGATTTCAGTACTCTTGCCACAGGCCACAGCACAATGTAGCTTCCACATAAGTCTTGGCTGTGACAGTTGACGAGGTATGTGTCTGAAAGGGCCACTCATGCTCCGAAAGCACTTTCTCACACAATGACGAAGGCAACGGCAAACTACCTCACTCTTGAATTATACCTTCTACACCTCACCATCAGAACGTTGGCCGACACGGTAGAAGAGTTGGTTATCACTAGATTGAGCGCCAGACCTCTCAGCAGTGCTCATATGGAGTGAAGGCGGTCCGTCCGTCAGATGGAGACGTTAAGCCTTGAACAGACCCCTCTATGTTATTTGACAAGCATAGGCTATGTGCCGACACCGGCTTCACCCTTTCCCTGCCTCACATTCAGATATGCAGGTCGCCCATGGTCGTCAAGTAGAACTACCTGCACCAGACCTCGGACAATCCCAGCCTTTTAATTATACTGTAATAGAAAAACAAATAAATGTACCATTTAAATACTTACGTCATCCGGAATCGAACCCGCTCTTCCGGGAGCAAAATAAACAAGGGAGGACTGACTGCACCAGTGAGGTCGGCTTATCATCCTTCATAAAGAATTTGAACTCAAACATATCCTGTAGAACTCATATTATAAAAGTTTGTCATTGGGTATTTTGTCAGCGGTTCTTTCCTTGTTCACACAGACTATCGACTCTTGAGAACAAGATTCTTTCATGCCTGACACATTTTCTGTTTCCTGCTGCTGGGTGTCAGAAATACAATCGTAATATTATACTACTACGGAATTAAAAACCAACAGTTGATTACATTACCATGATGATGACGATGATGGTGGTGGTAGCTGTGGTGGTGGTGGTGGTGTTGATGGGGTGGCTTTTCTGGTGGTGATTGTTGTTTTAAGGGGAAGTACACTTGGGCAACGATCATCCATTAACACTAATCATAGTGGAAAACTGGAAGGGGGCCCCACACTTTGAAAAATGAAGGTATCGGCCGATGAAAGACAAGAGCGACGAAGGGTGTGAAAATGGCCTCGAATGCTCTAATACCTTCAAGGTAGAAGAAAACAAGAGTTGGCCAAGGGAGGTCGGATAGAGTAGATGAAAGTGAAGTGCCCGGCGCTAGTAGTTGGAAGCAATTCAAGGACTCAGCTAAGGGTCCCGTGGTTGCCAACCCACCATCAGAAGTTAAGAGCCCGTAGGGCCTCTTTTAGTCGCTTATTATGACAGGCGAGGGAACCTTGGATGTTATTCTACCGGTCCCATCCACATGGGCCGTTGATGATTACTTTATGATTACAGTTAGGCAACTATTTTTCCACCGTCTGAAGCCAAGTGACACAAGAAACTTCGTGAAAATTAATCTGAATGCATTGCTTATATCTGAGATGGTAAGGAGTGTGCTCTAACTCCTCTACTGGAGATTTAGCACAACACAGGTGTTCCAGCAAAATGCCTCTCAACGTGGACACAGTGTAAAGGATAATTCTGGAACATGACAGATTCGAATATCTGATAACGTGCAGTTCTCTGTTAAGTACGAGGTGCGGACAGCGTGGTATTTCACTCCCTACACTGGTGTAATGAAGTGTTATTCTCAATTAGTATGAGTGCCTCTTGGCAGGCAACCCATTTGAGGAATGGCTTTTGCGGGTTGTATAGCGTGGCAGGCGTATCAACACCTCAAATTCTCTTGGTTCTGGTTCTTGTAACAATAGCACATATCGATCTGTCCCACAAGACCAGGTTCACGCGCGGTGTTTTGTTATCAGACACATTCAGTACTTAGAGCAAGTTTTAAATGTGCAGACAACAAACAGTTCGAGTTCATTTAGTGTACAGAGGTCGTTAAGTCGAAATTCAATTTTAACTTTTAAGTGTGAAAACCCCGCATGTCCGATAAAACCAATGCTACAGGAGAAACAAACATCCTTGTCTCAATAGTTATAACATCTTATAGACATTCCACAACATGCTTAAGGCCTGTTATTCTGCATACTTTTACGGTTAAGAGATACGAGGCTTCCATTACCCACTTTGTTGCATGAAAGTTGGAAACAATTTAATTTTTTCTTCAAAATATTACTTTATTTAGGTGACACCATGATCCCTCATTCTTTGTTATATTTAATTAGATAAGCATTATGATTTTCAGCGTTCAGTCTGCAAGCCCCTAGTGAACTCCGTTAGTTCATTACCTCCTACCTTGAAATCGTTAGATTCTGAGTCTATACATCGTCGACTTGCTCTCCATCTAATTCTCTTACCCCGTCCTCTCACATGCAGCTTCATCAGTCACGCTCACTCCTAACTTACACTTCATCTCCACATTCTGAGTACCCCATTGGGTATGTATTCTCGCTACATTCATTCAGGTGTATGCGAAAGTTTTTTTCCGGGTTTTATGCTTGAAAAACGTAATTTTCAAGGGAAATAAATTTTTCGTTTATTTAAGGTATTGGCCATCGGCTTCTACACACTTCGCCCATCCTTCAGATAAATTATGAATACCATACCAGAAAACTGCTTGCCATTCGTCGAGCCATTTTCCAACTTCCTCGAAATTGCTGAAGTGCTGCTGTGAGAGCGCGTGTACCATTGATGCGAAGAGGTGATAATAAGATGGCGCCAGGTCGGGGCGGTACGGCGGGTGCGGAAGGATGTCACAACCAAGCGATATCAAGCTGTATTTCACTAGTTTTACTGTGCGAGACGGCGCATTGTCGTGTAACAAAATCACTTTGCCACGTCTTCTGGCCCACTCCGGACGTCATTCGATCAATGCGTGATTTAAATTAATCATTTGTTGGCGATAGTGTTGTGTTGCAATTGCTCTGTGCTCTACCAGAGCGCGCACTGTCTTTCACATTGAAATCACCTGTTTAAATTCTCGAAACCATGTCTCACATGTTGTAATCGATGGAGCGTGTTCACCACATGTTTCTAACAACAAACGATGACTTTCCACAGCAATGCGTGCCGCAAATGTTCTTTTTCAGACACAAACATGGACATGATCACTGAACGATACAACACAGACACTAGTGTTTGGGGACTCAGCTTGTGTTAATGTCGGACAAACAAACTGACGTATGTGTCAAATTCATACTCTGCGTACTGTTCGCTGGCGCCATCTCTTAGTGTAAACTAACTTACTGTTATTCCGTTTTACGTCCCGTTGGTGTTTACGGTTTCTGGAGACTCCCGAGTGCCGAATTATCTCCCGCACGAGTTCTGTTTCGTGCCAGTAAATCTACCAACACGAGGCTGACGCATTTGAGCACCTACAAAACCATCGGACTGAGCCAGGATTGAACCTGTCAAGTTGGGGTCGAAAAGCCAGCGATTCTATCGTCTAAACCACTCATCCCGCCAACAAAATAACGTGAAACCGCCCATATTTCACTCCCGTGCAGCGAGGTTGGTCTGAAAATAGACCAGTGTGAGGATTCTTTCTTACAGAATACTGTTGATCGCAACTCGGAGCTGACTGCGGCACGTTGATTCAGTCTCTCTTATTACGCCACCACCCTGGGAGAATATTGTACTTGTTCCAGTTTCCTGTTCCCAACCTGAGATTTAATACTGTTAGGTTTCATCTCATAACTTTAGTCCTGAAAATACTAATTTTAAACCAAAAGTATGATTATAAAATGTTAATTCATTATCAATGATCAACGAGTACTTCACATTAAATCCTACCTACTCAGATATACGAATCACTGGGAAACAGTATAATTCAGTTTACTATTTTTCTTGCCTCTGAAAAGCTTGCTTCATGGTGCGGGTTACTGTAGTCATGTCCTAGTTCGTGAACCATGGGCAACGGCTGAGTGGCCTAGTAAGTGGTCCTGAGAGTCGGGATACCAGTTGCTATGGAATGGGAGTGGGCATCTCAGACATATTCTGAGTCGTGGCCCTCCTTGTGTTCAGGCTATACAATCCACCGATGGTCCATAGCCCGTCAGGCGAGAGATCCTCACGTGGACTATGTGTAAGTACGGTAGCATCCTGCTTCAAGAATTGATCGAACTCAGAACATTTTAAGCAAGCCTCGGACCTATGGGAGTAACGGAGTCTGGCGTTCTCCGTACCAGACTCGTCGTATCGAGGATGTCGAGCCTCTGCAATGTTCGAGCAGAAATATGGAGCACGATTAGTGTATGTGGGTGCTATCACTTTCTGGCCTCATCTGTGCGTCACTAACGGAAGAAGATCCTAAAATGAACCGAGCTGATCACAACCGTACACGTTAAGTGAATGCATAGTGTCCCTAGTGTCAGTGCCAATCGTGATAGAGAAATAGAAGAATATGCAGACAATGTAATATCTACTAAATCTTTCACGTTACCAGTGAGGTGTTGTAAACGAGTAACGTAAACTCACTTTAGTGGATTCTGCGTACAATATTGTATTTATACTGTGGATAATCTACTTATTTCAAATAAAATGAGTTCAAATATAAATAATTTTAATTTTTGTCACGCAAATTTCCCATGTTTGACCCATGCATTGACGTTTTCTTGTTTCGTTGTTCGTTTCTTGCTACGAAATATATGAGAAGTGTGTACAAGAGGTTATGATATAAGAAAACAGATATATTGATGTTACCTGAAACAGGGAACAGTTCACTAAGCTACCAGAGCCACAAACATGGTCCTCTGGTCCTGGATTAATGATGGTAATACGAAATTCATGATATATGCTATATTTATCTGTTATTAACCAATAAACTAGTCTGACCTGGTAATGCAGAGACGCTATTATTTTGTGTGAATGAGTACGGAACCACAGTGCTGCCATCAGACGGAGAAACAAGTCTAGTATTCCTTGATTCATGATCTCCCTGACTATCCGTGTTTACATTTCTGTGAAGCGGAGTTCAACCAATCAGAGACGATTTGTTATCTAACAGTACGGAAAGTAATCACAGTACGGGAAGAAGGGAATTACATATTTCCTTACTGTAATCGGCTCGTGATAGTTTCTGTCGTTTCCCTCAGCTCCGCTAATGCTTAAATAAGTCGTGTTACATGAAATTCTGAGAATAACGTACATTTTTGTACTCACGCAGTAGCAGACGGTGGCGAGGTGCACTTATAACAGTTAAAACTGTGAATCCTCTTGTTCGCTCTGCATCAGTGATAATGACATAAGTAGCTTACAAGGTAGAGAAGGATCAGTGATGTAAA
This sequence comes from Anabrus simplex, assembly GCF_040414725.1. Taxonomy (NCBI): domain Eukaryota; kingdom Metazoa; phylum Arthropoda; class Insecta; order Orthoptera; family Tettigoniidae; genus Anabrus; species Anabrus simplex. The sequence continues at coordinate 514,012,254 of NC_090267.1, forward strand.
AACATTAAAAATACGTCGTACAAGCCTGCTATCCTCACGCAAAGCGGTATCATTTATTCCCAACATCACTAGTACCACCTTTTGGAACATAAAATCTCTTGCAGCTGTCCTGCTATTCTTTCCTCTCTCGCATACATTGTACGCTGTGGAAGAAAGCTGGCTTATACTACTACTAAACAATCTCAGGATCATTTGGGACAACGGGACTGCCTTTCACCATTGCTGTTTAATTGTATTCTGGAAAAGGTCATCAGAGAATCCAGATGAACAATGGCCGAAAGAGAACTAGGATGTGGAAAAGACTGCCTTGTTTTCACGGATGATGTACTCCCAACTGAACATCTACACTCAGCCGCAAAACAAGTAGACGAGTTACAGAACGAGGCCGCCAAAACTAGTTTAAGTTTCTTTTGAAAAAAGCAATGCACATATGGACTGAGAAAAACCAGATCTCACACAAAGAACAAAAACCAAATTTTAAGAAAATACACCTTGTTCAGAAATTCCAGTACCGGTACCTGGGAAAATTTCTCAACACAAATGGAAATGACAAACAAGCCATAAAAGAAGGGTGGGGAAGATTGAAATGGCTTTCAGACTGTCATGGATCTAATAAATCCAAGTCCATATCCAACCAAGCAAAATTAAAACATTATTGTACGGTGATGTGTATATGCGGCGGAAACCATGACGAAAGTAACGGACCCAATGATTAAAAAAAGAAGAGAGAGGAGATTGCTTAGAAAAGCCTTAGGTCCAAAGAAGTCACTAGATTCACAACCCATGCTCCGATTGAAACTGAATAGAGAATTTTATGAAAATGTTGGGAAGATAACAACTGTTATTATAATAATATGGGCAAATTAAGAGGATGAATCCAAAGAGACTGGCACAAAGGGTACCTGGTCTACAAGAAGAGTGGAAGAGAGAAGAGGGAAGAGGGAAGAGGGAGGAGGAAAGAGGGAATAGGGAACAGGGAACAGGGAAGAGGGGAGAAGGAAGAGGGAACAGGGAACGGGGAAGACGAAAGAGGGAACAGGGAAGAGGGAAGATAGAAGAGGGAATAGGGAACAGGGAATAGGAAACAGGGAACAGGGAAGAAGGAAGAGGGAATAGGGAAGAGGGAAGAAGGAATCACCGGAGAAACTGGTCAAGCCAGGCAACATCTCGATTGAAGAGCGACAAAGGAGAAAGCAAAATATGAGAACATCTGGAAAAAGTGCAAAGAAAAGGGTATACGTTTGAGAGATAGGAGATCTGGTCGACTGTGTAAACGTGGTCCATAGATGACCTTAACGTAGGAAATAAATAAGTATTGGAGCAACAGGAGTGGTGGAGAGCAACATGAAATAGTTCCTGAAACAGGTGTCTATCTCCCTGATCAGAAACATCCAAAAATATGTAGTTCTCAGCAGTTGCAGAATTCCACCAAAGTTGCCTCCATAAAAATTCAGTGAAAATTTAGAAAGTAATCTGAAGGATGACTGCGCATAATAATAATTTATTATTTTGGAACCCTATTTACATAGTATACTAGGGTAATAGATAAAGTACATATTCAATTTTACAATGAAAATGAATTCTTGTATCTAATCGGCGGAAAATTAAGTGGATGAAGATAATAAAGTATTTGTAACAGCATAACTGATACAGGGGTTCTGATAATGCAATGTTGCAATAATTTATATGAGAGTTCAAGTCATGCCTTCTTCCTTCAAATGCAGCACATTGTGGTCCACTGTTTGTGAGGATCCGCAAACACACGCGTAGCCATCAGAACGATTGATTCCCAATCGATGAAAATAGTAACCGAATTTGCCATGACCAGTCAAAGCTTGGCACCAAACCCTCAGGGAGGAATATTTCTCCTGTGACTTGGCCTCTAGTGATGGATTGATGACGTTTTGTCATGAGTAATTTCCAAATTAGATGTGGCCGCTGCTTTTTCCAGAAGATCAGCTTTCTCGTCTCCAGATATTCCACAATGATCGTAAATCCAGCCAAAACAGATATGCGGACTTTGTTGAACTGTGGTTCTAATACCTATAGCTATAGCTATTATGTTTGTTATTCAACGTAACTTGAGAATCACTTAATAACCGAGATTTCTTGTTGTTAGATTTTCACCATTCGATCGCAGACTTGATCGCTCACAGTTCAGCCTGGAAAATGTAGCAAGTGGAAGAGAGTTTGTACTGGAATGAGAACACCCCAGAATCGTTTTCATGAACAACGAAGGCGCATCCAACTATGTCCTGTTCATCTGTACTTGGTATGCGAGATCCATCTGTGTAACTAAAGCAGTCATGGGTAATTGAACAATTTTCATAATTGAAGTTTTGGAACAGACTTGGGTGATCAGAGTGTAGAAAATGTCAAGCTTGCTCTAGAGTAGTATTCAAAATGGGCATTGGTGATACTTTGTTTTTCTTCCAAAAAAGTGAGTTCAGCTTTTGCTATCGCCGTCAGAATTAGTGGCTCAATGGCTATAATAAGAAGAGCTCCGTCAGTAGAGGTGGTGCGGTAAGCACGGAAAATACGAAGGGCAAATCCTCAGTGAATTTGCATCAATTTATGCTGAGACCATTTCTTCTCAAGTGTCATTCGAAAAGAGGAAACAAACGCAGTGTCATCAATAATTCTTAGTACCTCATAATTTAGTCCCCAAGAAGTTGTGCAGCCAATAGCTAAACAAACTTACTGCCTTTCGGTTATAGTTTGATGAAATACGCCCTGAAGGTTAACTTCTTGTCAAGCACAACTCCCAGATAAATAATATGATTTTCCATAGTGAATTTTTATCCATTCATTTTAATTGTAGGCTTTCTCAGTTTCCTTCTCCTCGTAACAAGCATGGGCTTCGTTATCTGGCGATTAAATTGTAATATATTATCACAATCACAAGTAAATAAAATGTCAAGAGACAAATTTGCTCTTACTCTCAGATCCCGCGCATTATCTTCTTTAATTAAAAGAAGGGCGTCATCAGCATTGGCCACAACTTTACAATCAACAGGAAGGCGTAAAGTTAGAAGGTCATCGTATAAAATGTTCCAGAAACCAGGACTACAACTACATCCTTGTGGGCAACCCCTATTCAGGATCTTTGAAGAGACTGCTGATCCGACTTGAAGTTTAACATTCCGATTTTATAAATAAGGTTGTATTAATTTATATACATTTTTGGGACAGAGCTTCTTTTTCAACTGAGTCAGAACTTTTGACCACCAGGCATTATCGAATGCACTGGAGATATCCAGTGATATTAGGATAGCTACTTCGTGCATGGAGAAAACAGTCTCAGTCCATTCTACTACACTAAGAACAGCATCTTCTGTCGATTTTTGTGGATTAAATCAGTACTGGCATTGACTTAAATGATTGTTGCCATGTAAATGGTACATGACCTGATCGATTATTAACTTCTCCAAAATCTTCCCCAGAACTGGAAGAAGGCAAATAGGCCTAAAACATTTGGTAGTAAACATTCTTGAGATAATGTCTTTAGGGATTATGTCAACAATTGCAATTTTCCAAGATGTAGGGAAGAGGCTGAACACCAAGCACTTATTGAAAAGGGTGACAAACAGGGAAGTAAAACACAAGTGGATATTTTTTATAATGTTTGCTGATAGTCCATTTCAACCTGGTGCTTTCTTATTATTTTGTGAGAGTATTATTCGTTCAACTTCTTGGCGGGTGAAAAGCACGTCTGCAGTATTAGGAGGGAAAGTGGAAAATAATTTAACGGCCTTTTGCGTTTCTCTGTCATCTTCTTCGGGGAAGAAAGAGTTGGTAAGAACATCAGCAGTGTCGGAGAAAGATTTTGTAAAACCGGTGTATGATTCAATTGAGCAAATAGTATTATTCAAGTTTCCAGGTTTTCTTGTTAATTTATAAACAACACCCCAAGGATTACATTTCCTAGGGAGTGAGCAGAATTATTTCCATTTTTCTGATTTCCTTCTTATTATCAAATTATTGTACTCTTCCTTAAGTACCACATATATTTCTTCGTATCGCTGACGGAGAAGAGGACAACGACTTCGTTTGTAATGTCTGTGACAAGTAAGAACACGCTTACGCATGACTGTTAGCTCTTCGTTCCACCAGAAATGTTTAGGAGGTTTCTGAGATATTACAGAAATTTTGATTATGGCATGCGTTAGTTCATCTATAGCTTTTTCTAGGGTTTCCGCACTATTGCAGAGTTCTATTTCTTTTGATATTCTAAATAAACTTCTTTTAGCACCCTGTTGAAAGTGAGCCCATTTGATGATTTTGGTCTTGTATTTTCCTGTTAAATAAAGAGAGGCATTCTCTACAGGTGGACTGGCATACTTATTACAATTAGAGAATGGTCGAAGAAAGTTGGCAGATCGCTTACTTTTCAGTCGCATATAAAAGGAAGGAGTGAGGACTTACACACACTAATGTCTAAAAAGCTCTGAGAATTTATCCGCATATATGCAAAATTAAGTTGCCGGCACAGCAGAAAACATGGAATAGTTTGCCTCGAGTGTCATCGAAAAGAATGCCCCAGGACCCGTGTTTGGCATTAATATCACCTGTTATAAGTAATGGTTTCCCTTTACCTCATCGCATATGAGTTGGAGACCATTTATATCCTCAGAAATATCGCGTTTAGAATCAAAGTAAACATTACATTTATAAAGCTCCCGCTGGCCAATGGTTCTACATCCAACCACTCTATCAGCTGAGTAGAACTGTGAAAATAACAAGATATTCTGAGATTTTGTAACAATTGCCTGATTGACCTGATTTTTTCCGAAGATGTAGTTTTTTTTATGTATGAATAATAAAGACTTGTCCAAATCCCGTAACTTTATTGTGCCTGACATTTGGTTCTTGTATGCATAAGATTGTTCTGTCATTTAGCTCGAAATTGGATATACAGTAAGTTCCTGCGTTGGAACGAGAGACTTGTGCAGATTTTGTTAATATATTATAAGTTCAGCCATAATCAATTCTAAATTTGATTATATTAAATATCTTCTTGTAGATAGCACACTCTACAGATGTTGCTGGGTGTTAAGACATTCATACTGACGTCTTGTGTGGTTTCTCTCGTTTTGAGACTTGCAGTTTATGCATTCGGTATTCATTTTTGAACATTCATTGGCATTATACGCCTCAGAACAGTGCGAACAAATCTGCGGTTTATCACAATTCGAGCAGAACACTTATAGCAACGAATGACGGAGATGTATTCATTAAAGCTACACATAATGTAACCTACATAAAACGTGTCACAATTCTGTAAAGCCCGAAAAATGGCGGGACTAATTTATATTACTGAGTACTTTGTGCTGCCATCTCGAGATATCTTCACGAAGCGCTTCTGTATTTTAGTACTCGCATCTGTCAAAGCTAGTTTCACAGCTGGATTTTGCTCTATGATAGATTCTACCAACTCATTCTCGGGAAAACTGACCTCTATTCCATAAATTATTACTCTAGGATTTTTCTTGTGTGGTATTGTATCTTTTAGATGAGGGCTGGCTTCTATCGTATTTAGCATAGTCTTGCATTCATCTTCACTTCGTAGTTCAACGATCGCACCTGTATTGCGTACTTTCTTAACTCTGTTTATCCGTGCAATTATCATATGATAAATCCGTTGGCAAAGTATACAATAATAATAATAATAATAATAATAATAATAATAATAATAACAATATAATTATTATATTTTGATAATGGTTAACTTCACACTAACACATATTATTATTATTATTATTATTATTATTATTATTATTATTATTATTATTATTATTATTATTATTATTATTATTATTATTATTATTATTATTATTATTATTATTATTACCTTGTATACCTTGGGTCATGTATAAGTGACGCAGGAAATTGCTATAAAGAAATAAAGAGACGTAATGTCGTGGGACGTGCAGCCATGAGTAAACTAACTAAGATCTGGCAGAAAAAGGAATATCCAAAATGACGAAGATTCGATTGGTTGAAGCACTAGTATTTTCCGGTTGTGAGACATGGGCCGTCAAGTCTAAGGACAAAGACCTTTCAGACGTGGTGTCGGTGTAGCTTGGACCGAAAGGAGAACAAATCATTAAAGAGCTGAAGATGGAGTAACGTGGCTCTACTCGTGTTGGACATATCTTAAGGAGGGATGGACAAGTCTATCATAGAAGGCAGAATAGCACGTGAAAGGGCAGCAAGCAGGCTAGCCTCTGCACAACGTCCTAAAGATCGAGTTGAATGACGACACTTTGTGAAGCACGTAACTCTAATGGGGTCACAATACTCAGTAATTCGACTGATGAATAACAATAATAATCACTACATCTTAAAGCTCGGTGTGAATGTCTGTGTCTTATCTACCAGTGAGTCGGTACTGTCCGGCGGCAAGTTTTTCTTATGACTTTACTTTCCTTTTCCTCAACGTTTTCGATGTCTGCTTTCTGTTCAAAATTAGCGCATTCTGATTTAATGAATGTCTTAGTTTTGTGCGCTTGGCGATACATTTTTATTGTAGATATATTGGGTTACACGATATGCATTCTCCATCTTTTTGCAGCTAATTGCATTGGCTTATTTTGTTACGAGTCCATTTTCCTGAAGATACTTAAATCGCGGCACTTGATTAAATTTGTCATATTTCATCTCCAGCAGGGCTGAGTGGCTCAGACAGTGGAGCCGCTGGCCTTCTGACCCCTACTTGGCAGGTTCGATACTGGCTCAGTCTGGTAATATTTGAAGGAACTCAAATACGTCAGCCTCGCGTCCATAGATTTAGTGGAACGTAAAATAACTCCTGTGGGACTAAATTCCGGAACCTGTGTGTCTCCGAAAACCGTGAAAGTAGTTAGTGGAATGTAAACCCAATATTATTATTATTATTATTATTATTATTATTATTATTATTATTATTATTATTATTATTATTATGTAGGCTCCATGGTGTAGTGGTTAGTGTGATTAGCTGCCACCCCCGGAGGCCCGCGTTCGATTCCCGGCTCTGCCACGAAATTTACAGAGTGGTACGAGTGCTGTGACCCTGTTCAGCATAACAGGTGAAGCCGCCTGGACGGGGTACTGGTCCTCCTCATTAGTTGTATTCCCTGACCCAAAGTCTCACACTCCAGGACACTGTCCTTGAGGCGGTAGAGGTGGGATCCGTCACTGACTCCGAGAGAAAAAGCTAATCCTGGAGGATAAACGGATTAAGAAAGAAAGGAAGAAAGAAAGAAAGAAAGAAAGAAAGAAAGAAAGAAAGAAAGATTATCATTATTTTGTCTCCATTAATTTTGGTGGTTGTTTATTATTATTATTATTATTATTATTATTATTATTATTATTATTATTATTATTATTATTATTATTATTATTATTATTATTATTATTATTTGTATTATTACATATTTTGGACAATCATACCTAGAAGGAATTGTAACAAATAACAGAAAGAGGATGAAGGGAAGGATACAGCTCTTTTGACACTTGTTGAGGTTAGACAATAACTGACTGTCGAAAAGAATCTTTGAATTCTTCAGAAAGGGAAAGACAGAGATTAAATGGTTTCGAGAAGTGAGGTTGTAGTTGAGAAACATGTAGATTTCCGAAGAGTACATCATAAACAGAAATCAAATCGTCAAAAAGGTCTGTGGTTTCCAATAGATTGGGAGGTCCTATACAGAATAAGGAAGTAGGAGAAAGGATGTAAAGATACTAGCAGAGTTTGAAGGCACATTATTGCCAAAAGGAAAGCAAATTAAATATTTTGAAGAAATGGTTCACTTGAAAATAGATAAAGACAATGAACCCAACGCCTTTATCCCTGTTCTACTGCTCTTGTACGCAGCTGGAGGAATACAGAGTTAATATGCCTGCCGCCGAGCTGGTCTGGATTATTACATGACTTGACACATTCAACCCCCGAACGGAGCGGCTAAATCCTACTTGCCCCGACTAAATAGTTTTTAAACTCCTACACTAAGTAGATAGTGACATTGCTGTTGGAGGAGGACAAGTAAAAGAAGAGCTTTCCTTTCCATAATCGACTTGCAATATGTACGAAGGCTTTGTTGAAGTGAACGGGCCAAAGGAGAAGAACGTTCGTGGACTGAGAAACAGCTCTCAGTGCGTTGTATACACATTTGTAGGATATGTACATTTAATATTAATTCTATACCCTATTTCTTCCCACTGTAAACCATGGGAAAGACTTGCTTTTCTAGTTACTCTCTTCTTATCCTCTCAGAATCCCTATCTTCCTTACTCGTTGTACTTTGCTTTTCGCGGAAATCCTTTAAATTAATCAACATTCATTTAATATATCTCTCCGTTCCAAATCTCTTTTGAATTGATTCTATCTTCTTCCGTGTCGTTTCTTCTTTCCTCACACCATCTTATGGTCGCCTTCTCTCCGGTGATATGTTATTTGTCAGTCTGTATTCGCTCATTCTGAGGAAGGTCCAGAAAACGCAGTCTCCTCTTGCATATCATACTTATATGCCTATTCTTTTTGTATGTATACATATCTTTATGGTTTCTCTCCGATCCGAGAATTTTCTTTAAGATTTTTCTTTTCTTTCTTCTCTAGTTCGTCAGCTTCCCTTTTCTTCTTCTTTATTATCAAACATTATTTTAACTTAACGACAACGCTGTAGTTTCTGAGGAGATCACTGTCTTCTTTCTGCACTATTATACGATATTTCTATCTTTCTGGCTCCATCTAGCACATTCGGTTGGATCGATACCACACTGTGAAAAAGTACGTTAACGTTTCCTATTAAAATGTTTTCATTCTTCCCCTGAAGGGGGCAGGCGGGCCTCTTAGACGGAGGAACCGTCCGGGCATTACTCTTAACGTATCCACTGGTGTGCAAATAATATACAGGGTGGCGCACGAATAGTTGACACATTTCAAAAGCAAATATAAAATGCAACTTATATAGTGTGTTGTTCAAACTTTGCGCACACCTTCCCTGTTTCCTGGAAATTACTGTTGAGGTGACACTGCTGATTTATCTCCGAACGCCTGCATTCCAGTGAGCTTTCTACCATGGCCGACCACGGCCGCCGCGGTCTAGGAAGTCAAGAAAAACGGCCGAGAGGATTCGTCTTGCTGACCACACCATACCTCATAATCTGCAGGCCTTCGGGTTAAGCAACTGTTAGTGGTAGGTAGGTCATAGCCTTTCGCCATGGGGCTTGTTTTTTTCCTTTCCTTTTTCAAACTCATTTCTGTTGCAGCGTAAAATTGAGTAGCACTCCCCCGTAAGCCGCTCGACGGAGGACGATGAACTACGAGAAGCCTTACATCTTAAAGAAGGTGTCTTGTCTGATTGTTGTATTCTGTTGAACGTACTATCCTAAGTTCGTGTAAATCCTTTTTGCTCTGGGAACACATGCTCATAAATAACTTCACCATGCCTTAAGAGCAGACTTGAACTGAGAGGTATGTCGCATTACAAAGAGAACAGTCCTGAATGACAGAAGAAACCTCTTAGCTTTGATCTTGTTTGGAGAGCATGGTCAGCTTTGAACTGACTCGAAACCATTCCCTGGACAGATGTGGAACCGCTGAGGTACAGCACTGCGTTCAGAATTTCTATATGGAGCAATACAGTGGATAAAATTTCCTCCATAAATCATTCGGTGCAGTGTCGTTCTTTCATTTAATTCTTTGGACGAAGATCCAGAAACTCTGTGCTTATGAGATAATCTGCTCTGGTATTATTTTTACTTCTTGATCGGTCATCCCCAACTTATCAGCACTTTCATTGCTTGTTTTCATCTCCTCATTCTTTCGCGGTGTTCCCTTTTTACGTTCAGACTAATCTGTATTTAGTCGGGTGGCTTCACAGAAATTTTCTGTTTGAGAAATAAGATTCTGAATTTAATTCCATCTTAAATGGTTTCTTTATTAATGTCAGTTTCACTTAAGTCTTCAATGATTTCTTTTAGCCATTTTCATTGATAAGACTACGTTTTTCTTTGTGAGCCTGTTATAAGTGATCACCGTTTCCTGATTGTATCTGTGATTTTTTTTCTGTAACTTGAGAGATGTCATGTGATTTATTTTTCATCCGAATTCCACTTTCTCAATTTGCTCCTAAGACTTTTCTGCGGATTTTTCCTTTCTTGTTATTCAATTAGCTTTATGCAATATTTCCCTTCAATTATAACAGTTTCAGATCCATAAAGTGGTTCCGTTAAAACTACTCCGTTATAATGTCGTAATTCTGTCTTTTATGATATAGTTCTTTTATTTTATCTGTTCCAAGTAATTTTTTATGCTCTTTGAATGTTTTCAGTTCCTTGTTAGCTTGCTGATTTAACCCTGCTAGTTCAATAATTTCACGTCGATGCTTGATTTTTTCTATTAGTGCGATATTTTCGTATTTGATGATGAACGGTTGAAAGCTCATGTAGTCGCTTCCACATACTTTGTCTTTACACGAGAAATTTGGAGTCCTGTTTTGGCTGCTATTTCATCGAGTTTTGCTACAGACTGGATTGTTTCCTGTCTGCTGTTGGATAGGACAGCAGTGTTATCAGTGAATGCTATTATCATTATTATTATTATTATTTCTATTATTGTTATTATTACTATTGGCTGAATTCTCAGCGCAATGGTGTTAGGTTCAGGGCTCTCGGTTCGATTTCTGGACGGGCCAGGTATTTTAACCTATTCTTAGCTGCGCACTACCAACACGCAATAGCGAATCACATCTCTCCACAAAGGTTTGGTGTCAAGTATTGGGCAGAGATTCAGAGTGGTAAATGTGACAACTCTCAACCAGTGGACCCGTGCGTCAGCTGTCGTAGTCATATTGTTTTGTCTGCCCTTTTCAATAGTTTTATGGACGCTTTATACCGGTACATAATCACTGATTCATTCGTAATTTTGTTAATAACACTTATTTCACTGTGCTACGACCATTTGGCCGTATCTGGATCTTAACATGTTCGACCGATCTTCCCCAAAATAGAACAACATACAGTTGACCGTGGCTACATGTTGGTGCGGGTAAGTGGACACCCAATTACTGGCAATAGTCATACATAAGGCTAGTGAACTTGATATCTTCCCGTCTATACGTACGTTGATGTTTTCTATTAGCAGCATGTCAGTTATTAGGAGAGGTCTGCCACCTGGTGAATATATTTACAAGCTGGGGAACGTCAGAGAATATTCTTCCATGATCAGAGGAAGTGTATACTCTCTGGCTGCTTGCACTGACATTACTAAGGATGAAGATCACATCTATCAGAATATTAATGTAAGTGTTAGTCGCTTAGCGATCGCTAATTACAGAATGTATTGTAATTATTGGCGTGATCATTTAATGATTTGATTTTATGATTACTCAAACTTAGCTGAACTTAGACACCTGTCAGCTTCTCATGATTTGCCGGCAGGTGTTTCCGGAGAGATTCAAATAAACATGAAGTAAATCGGTCCAGCAGAATGAACGCACGGACTTTCCAAAGCTGTTTCGGATTGCGGGAAAGAAGGTTGAGTTCCGTGAGACATTTGTTGAGGATCAATGACAACAGGTTAACAAACAAGATATGTATTACAACGTGCTTAACTGGAAAAACTGATGAAGGAAGTTAGGGAGGATTAGAGGTCTACTGGGATAATGGATAAATATCCACTAACGACCGTGCAGGAAAGATCTGTTTACAAAAAGCTCGTTGAAATTCACATATATACCGATACTAAGATCAAGATCCATATCACACAAGTGGAGAGAAGTAGGAGTGAAAGAATGAAGAGGTATTGGGAAGAACGAACACATCACTCGAGATCTTAATGGTCGAAACGAATAAAAGAATAATAATAATAATAATAATAATAATAATAATAATAATAATAATAATAATAATATTGCTTTTACGTCCCTGTAACGACTGCGCTTTCGGAGACGCACATGCATGTTGTTCTACCGTCCGCAGCCACAGGGAGTAAGGTGCCCTCATCTTTGTGGTCGAAGAGTAGGTCACATGCTTTGATATTGAAGTGTGCATCAAGGAGAAAGCACAACAAAGTTTGCTCTGTGCGTGTGGCTGGGGACACCTGATGGATTACTGCGCGCGAGCATCCCATCACATTACTTCCAACAGAGAATGATCAGTCATTTCGTCCGCTCCCTTCAGGTAATTCCTATCACAAACATGAACACGCATGAGTTTGCAGCTTATACATTTCATTGTGGGTTCCGTATTGACGTATAAATTTGATGTACTCAATTCCTAAAAAGAATTTGTTATACAGTTCCACCTCTTCAATGCTTAATCGTCATTAGCGACCGCAATTTTGTGCACTAAAAGCGATTAAAATATGCATGCAATTATGTACTAGAAATGTAGAAAACATGCACAAAAATTTTAAAATTTGCACTTAAGAATAATCCAACTTCATTTACTCAATTTACACATGTTTCACTCACCGCAGGAAGAAGCATCAAGGCGATTTGGTTCGCGCAGCTGTGGAAGTTAGCGGGTTCCAGCCCCACTGTTGGCAGTCCTGAACATGGTATTCCGTGGTTTCCCATTCTCACGCCAGGCAAATGTTGGGCCTGGGACCTTAATTAAGGCCACGACCACTTCCTTCCGACTCCTAGCCCTTTCCCACATCAGTCGGTACAACGTAAAGCAGCATGTGAAGAAAAGAGATAACTGCAAGTTCTTCAATGTTTTCTGGAGACAAATTACATCTTTTGTCTGTCAAAATAAGTTTATAGGCCGAGAATGACCTTTCTACATTAACTCAATTTATACAGTGGCTAGGAAGGTTCCCCACATTCATCTGGCAAAGACTCCCTGATTGCTATCCGGGTCCATGGCTCAATGATTAGCGTGCTGGCCTTTGGTCACATGGGTCCCGGGTTCGATTCCTGGCAGAGTCGGGAATTTTAACCATCATTGGTTAATTTCGCTGGCAGTGGGGCTGGGTGTATGTGTCGTCTTCATCTTCATCACAACGCGCAGGTCGCGTACGCGCGTCAAATTAAAATGCATGTACCTGACGAGGCGAACATGTCCTCGGACACCCCCGGCACTGAAAGCAATACGACATTTAATTTCATTTCACATGATTCCTCTCAAGTATTCCCACACCGTGGTCCGCGACCCCCAGGGGGCCTCAACTATAATCCAAGGGGTCCGCAATAATAATACAACTATTTAAAGAGTAAAATGTTATTGTACACACTTAATTCATAGACCATTATACTACATTTAGGAGCAATGTCTTCCCGATCGCTTAGTGTACCAACAATGTACGGTACGTCCAAAGATCATGATTCTGAGAAAACTCAAATTGATAGTTTATGAAGTTGCAGTTACTTACGACAAATAATAGAGCTGTAGTCAGTGCTATCGAACAGTAGATTATTTCTCTGTAATTGTATTTCAACAACTGAACACATATCGGTAAAGAGATTATTCACCATATTTTCATGGAAGGTTGGAACGTGCAACATTTGGCGCTGGCAATGTGAAAGAGAACTTCAAGGCACGAACGTTGTGTTTCAACATTCTTTCTCATCAGTTGTTATGACATTATTTTATTTTCTTAATAACATCACAAGGTATGAATAATCACTGTTCAGTTATAAATATGTCTCAAATATTCCAAAACAATGTCCAGGACATACAATATTTACGCCATCAGTGAAATAAAAACCAAATGGACATTCCTAGGCTAAAGTTATTGTACGGGACATACAACATCGTGAAGTAGAGTTGTTGATTTCACTAGGACATACAATATTTGCACCTTGGAAATCAGCATGTTTCCTATTATTTGGACATACTATAATTGTGAATTAGCTAGAAATGTTTGAGACACATCCAAGTATGGTGTTAACTCCAAACTGGCCAGTGCTTGTGCACTAAGCCATCGACACGGTCAAAAAGACGAAATACTGCAAATTGTGAGACAGTTGCAACCAGTATCGACACTTAGACCATATTTCCCGTCTCTGGTTGAGAAAATGTCGACGACCATAAATCCCTTCTTCGAAACTGAACATGAAGGGCCCTCCCATGAGGAAGTATCTTGGCAAAGTTGTTTTTACAAGTTGCTTTACGTCGCACCGATGGGACGATGGGACGGGAAGGGTTATGATTTGGAAGGAATCGGGCGTAGCCTTAATAAGGTACAGCCCCAGCATTTGCCTGGTGTGAAAATTGGAAACCACGGAAAACCATCTTCAGGGCTGCAGACAGTGGGGTTTGAACCTACTATCTCCCGAATACTGGATACTGGCCGCACTTTAGCGACTGCAGCTATCGAGCTCGGTAAGGTGAAAATTAAACCGAAGTACGAAATGGGTAGCGAGAGAGATGGAGTGGTGTGTTTACCTCCAGGAAGTTCCATAAAATGTATCAAAATTCCACGTCTCTGATCGAATTTCGGGTCCGAGATATACCTTATATCCTATAATTTCTAGAAAGCCAATATTGCCTTTCACGACAACATACCTGTGTGAGTGTACCTTACCTGCTGCCACACAAATTAAAACGAAGTACAGAAACAGAGCTAAAGTAAAGCCTGATCTTCGGTTCAAGTGACTACGCTTGTAAAACGTTTGATCTTTGGGAAACAGCACAATCCGTGCCACTGATCCAACAACCGCAACAAGTGATTTTTTTCAAATCATTTTCCACATCCAGGCTGTTGTAATTATTGGCCGAGGTATTTTATCATTTCTGTGCATTTATAAAGCATCTTTATGTAAATGAAGTTAAATTAAATTATAAAAATAAAATGAAACATGGTTTCATTATAAAATCCTGTTTTCTTTTTGTTTACTTAATGCTGTGTGTTCTTAGATGTGCATGCTCAAGGGTCCTCAGAGACCCTGGACTACTCTTGTCCTGGGGTCGAGTTTATTAGCTTCTTTAACTTGCTTTTATTTTATTTTTCAAATTCACCTGAGACGGAATTTATTCATTCTTCACTGAATAAGTTCCTTTCTGAACAAGTTCGAGTGAGTCATGGAATGTACCGGTAGATTGAAAGCTTTTGGTGGTTCTCGGATCTGATGGTAAACGCGTATGGATGACATTTACATCTTGATAGACAGAATCAATTACAAATACCAGTTTCGCTCCAAGGACACATTCCTTGAAATAATGAGGCAGCGCGCTTGCGAAAAATACTGTTACCTAGTTCTCTCTTACTCAGAAAGTTGCTCACAAGGCTGACCAACAGGCAGGTGAAACTAATTCTCTTAGAGATGTTTAAATTATAATTTGAAATGTATACTTTGTTGTGTGTATAATATCCAACAAATCCAATAAACCCAAAAAAATATGCATTCTCAAAATATCCGGTCCATAATCATAATTATGGTGTTAAAAAATCCTGTTAACCATTTGAGACAGTTTGTGGCCATGTTCAGCTAGGATCGTAATTGTTTGATCACTTATAAAAGTGATACGTTGTGAATAAACATACGCATTAATGAATACCCATTAAAAGCACACATAATTACAAATTGAAATAATGTGTCACTTTTAGTACATTGCGTGAAATGTTTTAATGGCAAAGAAGTTGCCAAGGTGTCCTGTTTTCCAGCCTCTGGTGTTGATGTTATCTGGTGGATTGGTCCACGAAGGTTTTTACCATTTCAACTAGTATAACATTAACAGAAACTTCCTCAGGTTCCACATACATAACAGCGACAGAATTGCCACTAAGTTCCGCCTCTCCCAATGAACAAGGATCACCAAACTAATGGTGTGCCGAGCTGGATGTGATACGTGGCACTTAACCGTCATGACATAAACTTAGATCCACCATGAACATCAAATGGGAGACTACATAAGCAATGTAGCAGTTCTTGACAAGGCGTATATGAACAGCATAGAAGCCTTCATCATCACTCATCGGATTAGATGGGTTGGTCACATCCAGCGTATGAATGATAGCAGACTGCCTAAACAACTTCTCTACGGTGAGAATGGTGATGCTAGAAATCCTCAAGGTACTCCTTTCAAACGTTCTAAAGACCAGTTTAAGCACCAACATGCTGTAGATGCTAACTGCACAAAACCCCGTTCTCTGGCTACTGCAGGTGTCTCACTGTTTCAGCAAGCACGTCGCAGACAAGAAATTGAAACTCATGGAAAGCTGAAACTGCGTCAGATCCAAGTGCGTTGTCCGCCCACTTTTAGATGTGACCTATGGGTTCGCATGTTTTATGCCAAGATTGGCTTGATCAGTCATCAGCGACATCTACACAGAGCCGACAGACTTTAAGAAGAACTGAAGGAGGAAAACGTATTTTCGGAAACGAGCAGCGGCCGACGACAGCTACCTCCAGCACCTTTCGACCGGCATCCACCACAAAGTACGTCGCAAATAAACAAACAGTGGTGTCTTCACATCGACATTATTTCAGTAAAGACTTGAGACGCTGAACAAGTGACGAATACATGTCGTAAAGTTCAGAAATACCTTTCTTCTTCTCAAACGCTACTCTACTATATTTTCAAAACGTCCAATCCCTAATTTTACATGTTCTAGCTAGGGACATATCTGATGACGTTCGAACGAGATTTATGTTTAACCTGCGATATGATTACCACATTTCAACTTATTGTAGACTTCGCGTGCATGAGCGTGGCAGTCTCCACATGTTAACCCTTCTGCATTGAATTGTAAACTCAGGTGTACCGGATTACCTCTACGATGCACGATCTGGCTCCTCTTTAACAATCAGTCTGAGTCACTCCAGGACTTACAAGCGCTCCTTTGTAGTCACTGTCGCTAGACTGTTGCCGGCAATAGATATTTGTGTTCTCGTAGGAGTTTTAGACGAATTACCGAAATCACTTATCGATTTACTTTCACTCTCTCTTTGCCTTGATAACATACTTCAGCTGAATTGTGCGATGAGTGAAGCGTGAATGAGAATTATTTTCATAAAAATTAGAAATGTATTAGCTAGTTATAGATTTTATATTGCCTTTTCTTCTTTTACTAGAAGACTAGAGCTGCTCCGCAATATTCGTTATCAATAGATCAGATAACTCGTCTCGATATGCCTGTCATAGTTGTCATACTGTTTTGCCTGTCCCTCACAATGGTGGTGTGAATTTTTAATAAGAAGCGCGTTATGGTATTTCGCACTTCATCCATTCTGACGTCATCGTGCCACCAGTTTGGTAAAAATCTATCCATATATTCGCATTTTTATCCTCCAGTTCTTGATGTAAAGTTGGTATTGTGTCGTAGATGGCAATAGTATTTTTAATCGCAGTTACAGTTCTTTAGATACAACGGTTGTCTTGTCAATTCATAGGTTAGTCTCGAAGGAGCTCTCTTTTTCTTTCTTTTTGCCAGACAGAGAACTACTTTTAGGTATATGGCCTTCACTCTTTCTAGTGTAACTAGGTTATCCTTTGATAAGTGTTCCCATATAATGTCTAAGGCGTGTGTCATGGTGGGGTCTGTTTGTACGTAAACTTTTTTCTCTCATGAGCATGTAAGTTATTAGGAATGCTCTGCCATCTGTTGAATATATTGCGAAGCTAAAGAATCAAAGCGTATATAGCAAGGAATAGTATTCTACTGTGATCAGACGAAGTGTATACTCTCTGACTTAACAGGTCGTTATCAAACATGGCTGCATGAAATTACGTTACTAAAGATGAAAATCACATATATCGGAATATTAATGAAAGTGTTAGTCGCTGCTAAGTACAGAATGTATTGCGGGTTAGGGTAAGCCCTCGCCTGAATCTTTGGAGCGATCATTTAATGATTTGATTTTATGATTGCTCGAAGTTTACTGAACTTAGAGACCTATCAGCGTCTCGTGATTCATCGGCAGGTAATTCCGGAGGGGATAGAAGAAAAATGAAGCAGATCGGTCCAGTAGAACGGACGGACGGATTTGCGAACGCTGGATTATTATTATTATTATTTATGATTTGTTGAAATTATTTTTACATTTTTCCTACACAATTATTTAAACGTTGTGGTTAGGCGTAACAGACGGTCTTTGGACCTAACTTTACTTATGAAAGGGCGGAAACATTTCAGATGATATTTACTACAATAATTACGACGAAGTGTTGAACAGTTCACTTCATCAGCACTGATATTACACTGAGCTGTTACGCTTCAAATGACAGCACTGTGTAACATAAGTAGACAATCTCTGCCGTGAGAAAGTCGAGCGGACCTTCTAGTTCATGATGCTGTATCATGTTGCTCTGTGACGAGTGAATTGAATTGGATGGAATGTTCAGAACGTTCTTAAAAGTGGTAGTCAGGGGAGCTGGATGTAATAACCTGCTGACCTTCAGTTATTTTCAGAGGGACTTCCTCAAACAGTTTTTCCTAATTTCCACGAAATCCTACACATTCGTTATGATATATCCTTACAATGTTTTAGTTAATGAACATCCTTGACTAATAGTAAAGTTCAGTGCTCAGAATAACAAATAGTAACTTACTTTTCAAAAATATACATTTTATTGCTTATTTTCGTAAAGTAAGGCTTCATTTAGATTTCAACTAGATCTACGCTGCGCTGCTTATTCCGCCCACACACTGGAATCAGATTTATTTCCTAACTCAACCACTTGCCTCTGTCAGCCTATGATTGTGCGATATTGATTTTGATTGATGATTTATCTTAATTTATATCTATTTAGACTATTACATAGGTAATATTGTAAGCATTATTAATACGAAAGTGTATTTTCCTTTATATTTACCAAAATACTGATATGAAATTACCAAGAGATTGAGCAGTGCTTAACTGTGACTAATAACATCAATCTCTTGGAAGAAGTGACCAGCAACTCAGGTTTCAGAATCTCTCTAGGAGAGAAGCAAACTTATTACAAACAAGAAAACACTCCAAAATGGTCTACGACAAGTAAACACTCCAAAATGGTCAACGACAGATATTGGTCCAATAGAGAATGTAAAAAAATTCAAATACCTGGGAGAAAGAATTGAAGAAGTTGGTTTACAAAGCTGTGCTGTAAATGAAAGGTCTTCACAAAATGTCTGATATCATTCTTTTCACAACAAGAAATGCTTATGAAAGTCAAACAATACGGCGATGAGACCAGAATGTCATTAAGCAAATTAATGTCTAGTTTTGCACTCTAGTTTAGCTAAACTCAAAAACTAGAAAAAAAATCATGAGAACAATATTACGACCAATGAACACAACATAACAATGGAAAATAATATGTAATAAGGAAATATGCGAGGATATATAAGATATAACAGAAATAATAAAAAATAGTATTTTTGGACATATTTGCAGAATGGACTGACAAAACAGATATTCAAGTAGCTTTGGGAGAAAAGTCAACAACGCGCTGGATTTAGGAAGAAATCAAGTAAGAGAAGAGGAAATATAGAAAATGAGATCTTTTAAAGATGTTTTAAGACTGAAAAAATTCCAGGGAAGAATGGAAAGGAAATGTGATCCAAAGTGGAGACGATAATAAGGCATAGTGCAATGATGAAGGAAGCATGAACTGGAAGGCATCGTAATCACTTTTACCTTCACACGCAACCGGTTTATAGTTCATTTCCTCAATATTTGAGGCATCAGTCTGGGTGGATGTATGGCTTTCCTGTATATCAATTTTACCACTTTTGAAAATCATAAGGAGTTTCAACACTTTTGCGTTCGTAGGCTGGTGCTGTTTTCGACATTCTTTTTGGGGATTCTTGGTGCTAGTCACATTATAACTAGGGAACAATGATAGTAGAGAACATTTCTTAATCTGCTATTTTTGCCTACAATTGAACAATCATCTTCATTGTAATGAAGGCTACATACAACAGAAAAAGCAGGATTACTGATCGCGGGAAATCGCTTTCAGCCTCTCTTTACTTTTGTCCTGGTTTAGACGAAATTTCGTCTTTCTACTGCTTGAAGTAAAAAAACCACACAACAATACGATGTTGAAATATTTCAAACACAGTTCAACAAAACCATATGAATACGCTACACAATTTAAAAATTCCAACAAGCATATAAGAGAGTACTATTGTTAGAACGAAGTTATCCCGAGAAATCGGTTTGAGTCACTCATTATACGTGCATATCGTTGTCTTCAGAAAATTCATTATATGATAGCGTTCCTTTGCTTTTTGCCTTTTCCATGTACCAAAAGGCACACAACAATATCACATTTTCGAAGATCTGTAAAGACAATTTAAAAATCCAAACCTCCATACTACACAATAAAAGAAAACGAATTGGCGCATAACTATCATCTCTTATTAACAAACATCTCGTTAGAAACACATTAGCGGCACTAGAAAGAATAAAACAAAGCATATGAAACTGGAAATCCGATTTTTACAGTACACAGCTTTCTATCAGGGTCACAGGCAGTATTAGAGAGAAACATTCAGCTCTGTGCTGGGGTTCAAGGCCGATGAAGGACCCAGCCAGAGCGTCGCATCAAGACGACCGTGATCATATGTGTATACAGTAATTTCGCTTCTGTTGATTTAGATCCATAAATCCAAACGAAATCAAAGCAAAGCACATGGCGCAACAGCCCCAAGCGGCCATGGACTATCAAACGACCGCTCCTCAGCCCGAAGGCCTGTAGTTTACGGGGTGTCTGTGGTCAGGACAACGAATCCTCTCGACCACTTTCTAGATCGTCGCCACTATCTCACGGCGAGATGGCTCCTCAATTATTGTAATGACGTAGGCTGAGTGGACCTCGAACCAGCCCACAGGTACAGGTAAAAATCCCTGACTTTGCTGGGAATGGAACCAGGGGCCTCCGAGTAAAAATGTGTGCACACTACCCCTACACCGCGGGGCGGAACGATTAAAATTCATAAATAATGGATAATTTCATTCAAAAAGTTTTTAAATCCTAAAACTGTTGCAATGTTTCGCGGATATTTACAATAAAATGTAACGACATTTTCGAGTATATCGTAGGAGACGATCATGAAGAATATGCGTGCTCTTACGCATTCTCAAATAGTTCTGGTAACAGGCAGCCATGCTCCAAAACACTAATCAGAGGAAAAAGGAAAGAGGTCCGACACTTCGAAAAATGAAGGTATCTTTCGAAGAAATGCAAGGGCCACGAAGGGTGTGAAAGTGAAAGACTCCCTGGGCCTCGATACCTAATACCGAAGGCGTACGAAAAGAACAAGAGTTGACCAAGGGAGGTCGGATACGAAAGATTAAAATGTGGAGGCTGCAACGAAAAAGTGGAAACAATGGCAGACTCAGCTAAAGCAACCGTGGTCTCCAACCTACGCTCCCAAGTTCAGTCACTTTTTATGACAGCCAGGGGATACCGCGGATGTATTGTACAGCCCGCACCCACAGACAAGCCGGTGTTCATCTAGCTGGGGGGCACAACATATGCCTGACGAACAGGTTGCAGCTTGAAGTCGACAAGCTGTTCCAGGACATCTCACCTGGTGCGATTGCCTCACAGCAAGCCACCGTGTTCCTACCTGTTGTTTTACCTTACATACAAGTATTGTTTTTTACAAGGTACCATTACTGTGCCCAAAGAACATCCGGTTCCGTGGCTGAAAGGTTAGCGTTCCATTGGGTCACGCGTTCAATTCTTGACCTGCTCGGGTATTTTAACCTTAATTAGTTAAGTTTTCGGCTCGGGGCTGGTTGTTTATGCGTTTTCACCGCTGTGGTGCAGTGGTTAGTGTGATTTGCTGCCACACGCGGAGGCCCGGGTACGATTCCAGCTTCTGCCACCAAATTTGAAAAGTGGTACAAGGGTCAGCCTCGAGAGATCAACTGAGCAGGGGGGGGGGATTCGATTCCCACCTCATCCATCCTCGAAGTGGTTTCCCATAACCTCCCAGGAAAATGCTGGGGTTGTACATAACCTAATGGCATGGCTGTTTCCTTCCCTCTACCTTGTCTATACCTTCCAATCTCCCCATCCCCTACGCGGTCTCTGTTTAGCATAGCAGGTGAGGCCACCTGAGAGAGGTACTGTCCATCCTTCCCAGTTGTATGCTAGACCAAATCTCTCAAGCTCCAGGACTGCCTTTGAGGGTACAGTTCATATCCCTCGACGTCCCTGGAAACCGCAAGAGCCGTTAGCGGAATTGGAACCCAGTAACATTACATTAACTATTTTGATAACGGACACAAGACACGTCCCACCAATCGGTTGCTGAGGACGGCGAATACCATCAACAAGGAAAGAAAGGTTTAGCTTTAAGAGAAGTCAAAGTAGCAGATATGGCGAGTGATTCCATCTTACTAGTAAAGGTACCGAGATAGTACAGGTAAGTCCTGTCATGAATACCGAACACTTAATTTTCAATAAATCTTTAAGATTGTCCAAGCACTTCATATAAAATTATCAAAGAATTTTCGTTTCAGTACATTCTCCAAATAATAGCCTACGGAGGACATCAGGGAATTGTTAGATCAACATCTTAGATTCTCAGTATTTGTCTAATGACGCTAAAGTGTAAGTTTCACAAAACTCAACTTCTTAAACCAGAGGGAGTTAAAAGATGCGGTTTGTACGAAAGTCTTCCAAATCGTCTCAATAGCATAAGAAAAATCTTGCATTTCTTGAAAAGTCAACAGAAATATATTTATTTTATGCAATTCATTGAATTATAAAGTCGCACCGAGATTTGGATCGATCCTAATGGATATATTATCGCTAGGTGACAGTGACTTATTATGTGTCAGGATAGTTCGATAGGATATACTGTATATAGGAGGCTGGAAACACCCCGCCAAATTTTATGAAGTACCTTTCTTGCTAGGAGGTTCATGTCACTAGGCAACTCAGTGCCAACGAATCTGCTCATTTTCCCACCAGGTCGAAAAACAATGACATATATCCACTCGCGTTATATTGCACATCGTGCATTTGTGTAAGCAAATAGGAATAGTTTGTTCAAATTAAGACATAGGAATCTAAAAAGTATAACATATTAGTAGTGTAAAGTTGGGAGTTCTGCCGCATCCGGAATCCGGTGGCAACTGGAGGAGGCCTGATCCGGTGAGTGACGTCACAGCGCGATGCGGACTGCTAGCTAAGAGCGTGTTCTTAACCTTACATGACCTTACGCTGGCTACACGTCCAGGCTTTACCTTACAGACCTCGGATTTGAGCCTAGGCTCAAGGTGCCTAAGACACAAGTTCGATGCCAAAAAGTGTAAACTTACCCTAACAGCCAACATGATTATAGTTAAGAGGCATGACGTGTCTAGACTTAACCTCTCAGATCCCGAGTTCGACTCTATAGGGCTTAATACAAATGCTTTAATCATAGGGGGTGTAATATTGGGAAGCATCTTTGTGACTCGAAGCTGAGCGACTGCGAAGTGATTCCTCTTCCTCCTCATCCTCCTCCTCATCCTCCTCCTCCTCACAGGTTTAGTAGCGTATCGACTACCTTCTCTTCCTCCTGAGTGCAAGCTTAACCTAACAGGCACGGATTCAACTCCAACCTTCACCTTACAGACCCTAGATTCGATTCTAGGCTTAACCTTATAAGGGCTTTGCAGACTCAAGTTTGATGTCCAAGAGTGCAAGCTTAACCTAACAGGCACGGATTTGATGACAGGCTAATCTTTTAAAACTTCTGCATGGAATAATACTTACCTGCAGCACAGTGAAAAAGTTATTTCTGAACAGCTGTACATATATTCGTTGATGAAAGCAGAAATTAGATTGAGGTAAACAGGAGTGGTGATTAAAGGGATAGGCGTATTAGAACAAATATATCAATCAATAATGCTCTTAGTTTATCATATGTATTATCACAACTGAGATACAGCTTTAAAGTGCGTTTACTACAAAATATGGTAGCACTAGCTTACACTAGCTTACTATCTTCACACATCTTTTATACAATATAGACAGTATATTTACAAAATTATCTATTACATACTAATGTTAGCAGTCTTCTGTAAAGTAATGCAGCTTAAAATTGGCGTTTACTGCAAAGTACATAGCTCTAGCTAAATATTTACAGAGATTATTCACACACACACACACACACACACACTAAGATGAACTGCCTTATGTGAAGTAGTACCTATCAATACTACTATGCCCCAGGCTAGAGTGTTGGTAGAATTTGTAAAGACAAACCGTTTACAATCTTAATTCTTAAGTGCAACTTTGTTAATTAAATGAGTGTACAACTGATGCTTCTTACTTCTAATAACAGTCGTTTGCTTAGGTAAAATCTGTGGATTATTATGTATGAAATTCTCAATTTTGTAAACTTAGCTCATTCTGAACTACATTTTAATACCTTTTAAACTGTTTATTGTGGTTTATTAAGGCATAATGCATTATGATTTAGATACTACACATGAATGATATTTCCAGTGCATTCGTTTTTCATTTCGCCTTGAACTATTTTATTGACCAGTGGTAGATTATAGGCATTAGTTGCTAGTATCAAACATACCTAAGTCTGGCTTTACGACATTGTAATAGTCATCAGTTTTGATTTCGTGAATTCCTGAATCGGTATCTGTGTAGAGTAATTTTACGTTATCAGCGTCCTTCTTAATCGTATAATCATATTGGAATGCATACATCAGTGTTTTAGCTAATTCAAGTAGAACAAAGCCAACGTAGGTAGGTTTGTTACACTTGACCTTAACACGATTCATCTATATAATGACTAAATTTCCATGTATAATAGTACAGCTATGGAAATTAGGTTTATTTATTAAAAGTTAGCACCAAATTTTTGCCGAATAAATTCCCAGTTTGTAATCAACTTAACATCAACGCGTTTGTCAATATTTTCCATTGTCTCACCAAACACACTGTTATTCATGAGCTTATAAAAATATTTCTCAAACTCGTTAACTGCATTTGTTATTAAATCATTGTTGAGAGCGATACATGGTTCTAGCCACGGTGACTGATGAAAATTTAGTACGCGAGGAATTTTTATTAATTTCAAACCATGCTGCAAACACTGTTTTAAATTTCGATAATGAATGACATATTTAAATTTGTCATACAAATTAGCGATTAGCATATTTGTAGTTGATTTGATGTACAGAGACTTCATATTTTCAGAGCAGAACGGTAAGTCATTATGAGAAGTGTGTAAGTCTTTAGGATGATGAGATCAACTTCACGGATATACCCTTTATTAGCTTCATAGCCTAGGGTGTGCAGCTGTAAATCGTCAATCTCGCACTGCTGCAACCAGTGGAAGCTGTTTAATGGTAGATGCTGACACATTCCCCACCCATACTGATTGTTAGCATCAAGATAAGCAATATACTGAGATTGCTGACGGGGTTGTACCTTAATTAAGGCCACGGCCGCTTCCTTCCAACTCCTAGGCCTTTCCTATCCCATCGTCGCCATAAGACCTATCTGTGTCGGTGTGACGTAAAGCCACTAGCAAAAAAAGAGAGATTGCTGACTAGAGTCAAAACTCGCCATGTACTTATTATGTCTTAGAATACCGCCCACTATAAGCCACCTCGAATACATGATTCTATGAAGTGTACCATACTGATATCTGTTGGCAGTTCCAAATTCACTTGCGTGTATTTTAACATGGCATCCCAAACTTAACCCAGGCGCTGTAAAATACTGGCATGGATCAAGCTGTATTTTTTTTTGCAAACACAGTGATTTTTTAAATATACTCTAACAAAAGTACATCTGTCTTTAAAAATAAATCAGAATATTCGCCTAGCGTTTGAATGTGGAACTGCTGCTATATATGTTGTGAATAGTCTTCGTTACTAATGTCAGTTGAATTCAGCGAGCTGTAAAATGATTGTTTTAATGATAAGGAGGGTTCTTCGAGACGTTCTAAGCAGTCTAAATATTCATAACGGATACACCTTTACGTCGAATTAAATTAAACTGCTTTCCATCGGGGAAAACACGTCGAATTTCTGTAAATTGTTCTGGTTGCAAATTACTTGAAAGTTTATCAAGGCTAGTCGCCATAAAGCCAAACTAGTCAAGAAATCTCAGTTTTATAGTATGATTCTCATCTATTTTTACACATTTTGTAAATGCAACATACCGCTCTTTGTTCTGAGCGATTAGATTTATTTTTCATCTGAAGCTCCAAATTCTGTAATAGTAAAATGTGAGTCGTACCAGATACGTTATGTAAAATTACAGGAATTAATTTAGAAACTCTGCACTTCAGATTGCAGCTATTATGTGTAGGGCATCTGTACAAACCAGCTAAATGGTCATGATCGAAGACTTTAGGGACATATTCTGAAAATTCATCATCACAAATACTACATTTTGTAGCATGTTCATGTTCTTGTAGCTGAACTTTAGTCCGAGGTTTCATATGAATGTTAGTATTTAGAACACGGCTAAGACGTACTTCATTACTTTCGGGTGTATTACTTCTTAAGTGGCCTTGAAAATGTGAAGATTGTACATTAGTGTTACAGTGTTCGCAGTGTATAGTTTGAAGTTCCTCACTGTGTTCTACTTCATTTTACCTAGGATTTTCCTTACTGCAGCTTTCTTCGCATAGCCAGAGGTCTGTAGTCGCATGTAGATGTCCGAGCCTGCTGATGTGAGACTGGTACTGTTCTACATTAGCAAAATCCACAATCTGCACATAAGGCAGATGTAATATTTGACTTTATTTTGTTGTGTGCGGAAACGTAGCCTAACACCGCCCGCATGGGAACATAGACATGGTTCGGCACCTTTATGCCTGGCAAGATTGCTACGCATTGAATACCCCTTAGTGCATATATTACACTTAAATATTTTAGATGTTAATGTGTACACTTCAGGTAACTCCCGCAGCTTGTTGAATCCCTACAAAAATAAATTAATTGATTGCCCACAGACTACCCAGTGAAAGAGATATTTAATAATCCACTTTATATTCTTTTTCATACCTAAGAAAGTAGAAGCTCTCTTGCAGATAACAATGCCTGAGAATGTTACCGCTGTCAAAAATGTAACAACTTCGGCTAACTCGTTAACTCACGATCTACAGTTGAATGTTCTTCTGTTGAGTCGCAAGGTTAAAAACTACAAGAAACGAAAATTATATTAATAAAGTTCAGATACGGTAACCAGTTTGAAGTTAGAAAAGAACAACAATGTATCAATAGAGATTAGACGTAAGAGTAAAGAGTCAAACATAGTTGCAAAGTTAAAATCGCAAAAATCCAAGTGTTGAACAATAGAGGTCAGACATCGTCGCGAGTTTGAAGTTAGCAGAGACAGGTAATTTACCAATAAGGATTAAATGTAAGAGTAAAGGGCCACATATAGCTGTAGAGTTAAAATCGGAAGTAACCACGTTTTCGGAAATATAGCTCAGACATTGAGCGACCTTAAAGATAGAAGAGACCAACATTTCTTCAGTAGAGATTAAATGTAAGAGTAAAGAGTTAGTCGTAAATAGCAGTTCTTCCACGTGCAGACCGAACAGCTAGCTGTAACATAAAACTTCATGTCGAGCCCCGTAGTTGCAACACAGTTACCGCTTTGGTCTACAACAAAGTGAGTCTTCATTCTAGAATTTGTAATTCCCAGCTCGGTCTGGAGTTTTATTCTTTATTACAGAATACTGTTAATGCGCGTGCTCCTGCAGGACTAAATTCCGGTACCAGACTATTTTTACGTATCATGTTGAGTATTCAGTACGAAGGTGAGTTGGATCTTCTTGTGTGTGTGTGTGTGTGCGTGTGTGTATGTCCCTGTAGGTGGAGTTGTGGAATAACTCTTACGATATCTCCTGCCTGTCGTAAGTGGTGCCCAAAAGGGATCCAAGGGGCTCTGAACTTTGGAGCTTAGGCTGGCGGCGATAGGGCCCTTAGCTGAGTCGTGGCATTGCTTCCACCTGTGTCCGGCTCCTCACTTTCATCTATCCTATCCGACTTGCCTTGGTCAACTCTTGTTGTTTTCCGACCCCAACACTATTAGGCTTACGAGGGCTAGGAAGTATTTAATTTTTCACGGCTTTCGTAGCCCTAATCATTCCTTTGATCGATACCTCCATTTTCGAAATGTCGGATCCCTTCTATTTTTTTCTCTGATTTGTGTTGTATAGAGGATGGTTGCCTAGTTGTACTTCCTCTTATAACAATAATCACCACCATCTGTGTGTGTGCCTCTGCGGGTGGGGGCGATAGAATAGCTGCTATGGTATCTTCTGCCTGTCGTAAGAATCGACTAAAAGGGGCCCCAGGGCCTTTGAACCTTGGAGCGTGGGTTGGCGACCATGAAACCCTTAGCTGAGCCGTGGCATTGATTCTACTGCCTTGTGTTAGACTCCCCACTTTCATATATTCTATCCGACCTTCTTTGGTCAACTCCTGTTCTTTTCCGACCCCAACGCTAATAAATTTACGACGGCTATTAAGTCTTAAATTTTCACGCCTTTCATAGCCTTGTCTTTCTTTGGCCGATACCTTGCGCGCCGCTCTGCTCCAAGACTGAGGCCGCCTTTCAGCGTTACGACTCTATAAATAAAGCATACCGGTATGTATTAAATCTTACACCATCTCCCTAGTCAAGTCCGGGGAGGTTAAGTTAGGTTAACGCGTGGTCAGCGTAACGTTATCCCTGCAGTTATTAGGGTATAGAACATGAAGTGTAAGTTGGGAATTTTATTCTTTATTCGAGAATTCTGATAATGCATGAAATCCCGCAAAGCTGATGAATTGCGGCACCACATTATTTTACCTATTATATTGAGTATTTAGTAGGAAGGTAGGTTGGGTCCTCCTGCGTGATTGTATCCAATTCGCAAACTTTTGGAAACAATGAACTTTGTATTCCCTGTGTGTGCAAATATTTCCAAAGCTAGTCAACTCGCCCGTGCAGTTATTTTTTGCTGATATGTGCATGCTAGGCTAAAATGTGTAAAACAATGAACTTGGTATTTCATGTCTCAGAAAATACTCCCAAGTATTTCCAAGAGTAATCTTCTTGGCCATGCAGTCAGTTCCTGTCACGACTTGACTTTAGCAGCAAAAGGTGACCCTAGATTCAACCTCTGTTTTTGGCCAACTATTAACCCTTTACTGCATACTGTTGCCCTCAGGCAACATACAACTTTACACCTGTATAAATGGATACAGATTGTGGACAGAGGTAGTTTTCCGGCACACCTTTAACTGTACAGTCATTTAAAGACATATACCAGTGATGCCTTGTTTTTTTTACATAACATAAGACAAAACAGCCCTGCAACCAAAGGTACTCCTTCCACCCCGTCAGCATCCACGCGTACCAACCACCGTTTACTTTACGTGGGCCCTCCCCATCACATTACCACAGGCTTCAGAAGTACCTCTGGCTCAACCTCAAAGACATTACCGACCTACGGTCGTGCAAGTATACTTGCGCCCTGCAATACGTACCCATGGCCAGTAGGCAGTAATGTTCGGTCTTTGAATGTTAAAAGCTTAGCGTGAAATCGTGAAAAATCGTATATATACCCTGTTATGGCAATTCACGTCACATACGAGTGTTAAGCTATTAGCCCCAGTTAAGAATTGCTGGTAAATCTAAAACACTGAATGTAAGTTGAACATTGAAGCTTGAAATTTTCTTCACCAAACGAAAACGAAAAATAATTCATGCAGTAAAGGGTTAATAATGTGTATGTCCTATTAACGGCCTTTTAGAAACACCGAAGTGCCACAATTTAGTCCCGCAGTCGTTCTTCTCATGTTTAAGGGAGTCCCAGACTCGATCTCTGGTTAGGTCAACTATTAATAATGATATTAGCTTTGCGTCCTACTAAATACTTTTTAGAGTATCTCGATCTCCGTTTAAGAGCCTCAAAGATGCTTCCCTATATTACGCCCCCTATGAATTAAATATATGTTTTACAGCTCACACCATCTCCCTAGTGCTATGTGTAGTCGCCATGTTGTTTCAAGTTCAGATTCTACCAATCTCAGCATCAAAGCTGCTGGACCTTGTCTCATCTTGTCCAGTTAGGTTAAGCCTGGGATTGAAGCTAAGGTTAAGCCTGTTAGGTTAAGCTAGCACTCTTGACCATAAACACGTTGGTAGTTAGGTTAAGCTGGCATTCTTGGGTATGAAACTTTGGTCTTTGAACCTAACGCTCTTAAGCATAGGGTCGAATCCAGGACCTGGAAGGTTTAGCTTGGAGCCGAATCCGTACCTGTTAAGTTAAGATTACACTCTTGACTATAATTATATTAGCAGTTGGGTCCATCTTGCACTTTTTGTATCGAATTTGGGACTTAGTCTCTTAAGCCTAGGGGCGAAAGCGGGGTCTGTGAGGTTAAGCCTAAACACTTAGCCGGTATAAGGCCATGTAAGGTTAAGAGCACGCTCTTAGTGAAATACGGTTACGACCACGCTCTTAGCTAGCAGTCCGCACCGCGCTGTGACGTCACTCATCGGATCAGGTCTCGTCCACGGGTCACCGGATTCCGGATGCTGAAGAACTCACAACTTTACACTACTCATATTTATAGTAATTACTAGCAAATGTACCCGTGCTTCGCTACGGTATTCTACAATGTATACGGATATCGAAGTAAATTGCTGTACATGAAGTGAATAAGAATTTTTTAATTGCATGTCTCTTGGCGTTATCCGAGAAAAGGCATAGGGAGGTCCGCAGACGTTGCATCCAATGTAAAGTGCCAGTTGCGGAGTTGTCATGATAACGTCAGGTCCACTTGTCTGCCGCAATTCACTATGCGTAACGTCAGTTACATTTTGATGGGTAAATTTGTTCATAATCGGGGGCACCTATACCTAATGACAAAGAGAATAAGGTAAAAGAGTCTTTTTAAAGAATGCACGCTCCCTTGCCTTCTGCTAGTCAAATCAAGAAGGGAATTATGCATTACAATGGTACACAGGCGTTGGAGAAGGACCCTATTCCTATTGCTAGTTAAAGTCGATGTGGGGAGTACTGATTACAACAGCAAGCGCCCTCCTGCTGACAGTCACTATTGATTTGTAAAGTATTAATTACAATGTAAGACGCACATACTTCTATATCGCTACAAATCGACTTAAATAATAAATGTAGATCGACATACCGAAGTGCATGCATGTTCACCTTCATTTACAGAATAACTGCTGCTAAACGGTGCGTTCATACTGAAAAACGGATTTATGAAAAGACGCCTCTGGCCTCATTTAGCGGTCTAAATGGCTGGCCCTATGATATTTCCTCGTATCTCATCTATTTAGAGGCAAGATTATTTTAGAAACGTTGAATAGGGTGAAATTTGTGTAAGGTTTCCACACAGTGAATTACTTTTCAGATACTTATGCGACATCTTCAAACATAGAATTTGAATACTGTTAATGCGCGTGCTCCTGCAGGACTAAATTCCGGTACCAGACTATTTTTACGTATCATGTTGAGTATTCAGTACGAAGGTGAGTTGGATCTTCTTGTGTGTGTGTGTGTGTGCGTGTGTGTATGTCCCTGTAGGTGGAGTTGTGGAATAACTCTTACGATATCTCCTGCCTGTCGTAAGTGGTGCCCAAAAGGGATCCAAGGGGCTCTGAACTTTGGAGCTTAGGCTGGCGGCGATAGGGCCCTTAGCTGAGTCGTGGCATTGCTTCCACCTGTGTCCGGCTCCTCACTTTCATCTATCCTATCCGACTTGCCTTGGTCAACTCTTGTTGTTTTCCGACCCCAACACTATTAGGCTTACGAGGGCTAGGAAGTATTTAATTTTTCACGGCTTTCGTAGCCCTAATCATTCCTTTGATCGATACCTCCATTTTCGAAATGTCGGATCCCTTCTATTTTTTTCTCTGATTTGTGTTGTATAGAGGATGGTTGCCTAGTTGTACTTCCTCTTATAACAATAATCACCACCATCTGTGTGTGTGCCTCTGCGGGTGGGGGCGATAGAATAGCTGCTATGGTATCTTCTGCCTGTCGTAAGAATCGACTAAAAGGGGCCCCAGGGCCTTTGAACCTTGGAGCGTGGGTTGGCGACCATGAAACCCTTAGCTGAGCCGTGGCATTGATTCTACTGCCTTGTGTTAGACTCCCCACTTTCATATATTCTATCCGACCTTCTTTGGTCAACTCCTGTTCTTTTCCGACCCCAACGCTAATAAATTTACGACGGCTATTAAGTCTTAAATTTTCACGCCTTTCATAGCCTTGTCTTTCTTTGGCCGATACCTTGCGCGCCGCTCTGCTCCAAGACTGAGGCCGCCTTTCAGCGTTACGACTCTATAAATAAAGCATACCGGTATGTATTAAATCTTACACCATCTCCCTAGTCAAGTCCGGGGAGGTTAAGTTAGGTTAACGCGTGGTCAGCGTAACGTTATCCCTGCAGTTATTAGGGTATAGAACATGAAGTGTAAGTTGGGAATTTTATTCTTTATTCGAGAATTCTGATAATGCATGAAATCCCGCAAAGCTGATGAATTGCGGCACCACATTATTTTACCTATTATATTGAGTATTTAGTAGGAAGGTAGGTTGGGTCCTCCTGCGTGATTGTATCCAATTCGCAAACTTTTGGAAACAATGAACTTTGTATTCCCTGTGTGTGCAAATATTTCCAAAGCTAGTCAACTCGCCCGTGCAGTTATTTTTTGCTGATATGTGCATGCTAGGCTAAAATGTGTAAAACAATGAACTTGGTATTTCATGTCTCAGAAAATACTCCCAAGTATTTCCAAGAGTAATCTTCTTGGCCATGCAGTCAGTTCCTGTCACGACTTGACTTTAGCAGCAAAAGGTGACCCTAGATTCAACCTCTGTTTTTGGCCAACTATTAACCCTTTACTGCATACTGTTGCCCTCAGGCAACATACAACTTTACACCTGTATAAATGGATACAGATTGTGGACAGAGGTAGTTTTCCGGCACACCTTTAACTGTACAGTCATTTAAAGACATATACCAGTGATGCCTTGTTTTTTTTACATAACATAAGACAAAACAGCCCTGCAACCAAAGGTACTCCTTCCACCCCGTCAGCATCCACGCGTACCAACCACCGTTTACTTTACGTGGGCCCTCCCCATCACATTACCACAGGCTTCAGAAGTACCTCTGGCTCAACCTCAAAGACATTACCGACCTACGGTCGTGCAAGTATACTTGCGCCCTGCAATACGTACCCATGGCCAGTAGGCAGTAATGTTCGGTCTTTGAATGTTAAAAGCTTAGCGTGAAATCGTGAAAAATCGTATATATACCCTGTTATGGCAATTCACGTCACATACGAGTGTTAAGCTATTAGCCCCAGTTAAGAATTGCTGGTAAATCTAAAACACTGAATGTAAGTTGAACATTGAAGCTTGAAATTTTCTTCACCAAACGAAAACGAAAAATAATTCATGCAGTAAAGGGTTAATAATGTGTATGTCCTATTAACGGCCTTTTAGAAACACCGAAGTGCCACAATTTAGTCCCGCAGTCGTTCTTCTCATGTTTAAGGGAGTCCCAGACTCGATCTCTGGTTAGGTCAACTATTAATAATGATATTAGCTTTGCGTCCTACTAAATACTTTTTAGAGTATCTCGATCTCCGTTTAAGAGCCTCAAAGATGCTTCCCTATATTACGCCCCCTATGAATTAAATATATGTTTTACAGCTCACACCATCTCCCTAGTGCTATGTGTAGTCGCCATGTTGTTTCAAGTTCAGATTCTACCAATCTCAGCATCAAAGCTGCTGGACCTTGTCTCATCTTGTCCAGTTAGGTTAAGCCTGGGATTGAAGCTAAGGTTAAGCCTGTTAGGTTAAGCTAGCACTCTTGACCATAAACACGTTGGTAGTTAGGTTAAGCTGGCATTCTTGGGTATGAAACTTTGGTCTTTGAACCTAACGCTCTTAAGCATAGGGTCGAATCCAGGACCTGGAAGGTTTAGCTTGGAGCCGAATCCGTACCTGTTAAGTTAAGATTACACTCTTGACTATAATTATATTAGCAGTTGGGTCCATCTTGCACTTTTTGTATCGAATTTGGGACTTAGTCTCTTAAGCCTAGGGGCGAAAGCGGGGTCTGTGAGGTTAAGCCTAAACACTTAGCCGGTATAAGGCCATGTAAGGTTAAGAGCACGCTCTTAGTGAAATACGGTTACGACCACGCTCTTAGCTAGCAGTCCGCACCGCGCTGTGACGTCACTCATCGGATCAGGTCTCGTCCACGGGTCACCGGATTCCGGATGCTGAAGAACTCACAACTTTACACTACTCATATTTATAGTAATTACTAGCAAATGTACCCGTGCTTCGCTACGGTATTCTACAATGTATACGGATATCGAAGTAAATTGCTGTACATGAAGTGAATAAGAATTTTTTAATTGCATGTCTCTTGGCGTTATCCGAGAAAAGGCATAGGGAGGTCCGCAGACGTTGCATCCAATGTAAAGTGCCAGTTGCGGAGTTGTCATGATAACGTCAGGTCCACTTGTCTGCCGCAATTCACTATGCGTAACGTCAGTTACATTTTGATGGGTAAATTTGTTCATAATCGGGGGCACCTATACCTAATGACAAAGAGAATAAGGTAAAAGAGTCTTTTTAAAGAATGCACGCTCCCTTGCCTTCTGCTAGTCAAATCAAGAAGGGAATTATGCATTACAATGGTACACAGGCGTTGGAGAAGGACCCTATTCCTATTGCTAGTTAAAGTCGATGTGGGGAGTACTGATTACAACAGCAAGCGCCCTCCTGCTGACAGTCACTATTGATTTGTAAAGTATTAATTACAATGTAAGACGCACATACTTCTATATCGCTACAAATCGACTTAAATAATAAATGTAGATCGACATACCGAAGTGCATGCATGTTCACCTTCATTTACAGAATAACTGCTGCTAAACGGTGCGTTCATACTGAAAAACGGATTTATGAAAAGACGCCTCTGGCCTCATTTAGCGGTCTAAATGGCTGGCCCTATGATATTTCCTCGTATCTCATCTATTTAGAGGCAAGATTATTTTAGAAACGTTGAATAGGGTGAAATTTGTGTAAGGTTTCCACACAGTGAATTACTTTTCAGATACTTATGCGACATCTTCAAACATAGAATTTGACTGGGTGGGCCAATATTCGTGTGGAATTTGATGATCCCATCTTTCCTATAAGTGAATCAATCCATTAATTATACGTGTACAAAGTGCAAAATTTAGGTAAATCCAGAAATAGAGCCAAATTTAACATAAGGGATAGAGATATGACCAAAGCTGTAGATCACTCCAAATTGAACTGAGGTTGTGCCATCCGTTTTGTGATACAACTTACCGTTTAGCCACCAAATACCTCGAAAGGAAGGTCTGCACCGTCATTAAAATTGCCTCCATATTTCTATATTTTCCGGCAGTAAAAAATAAAATGTTTAAACATCTCGTAAATTTTTCGTCGGTTACAGGCTAAATGCTATAATTTTGCCAAATTTCAATTTTCTAACTAGTCTGGGAGATTGTGCTGCCATCTTGATATGGGGAAGGGGGTTAAAAATTAGGACTTTCAGGAAACTTTTAAGCCCATGAAACCTATAGGTTATCGTTCTGGATAAATATCACCGACTGTGTTCTTATGCAGATTTGAAACTCCCAGCGTATCCCTCTCAGAGAATTTTGAGAATTTTAGATTTTTCTAGGGATCCTGAAGTCATCAGGTTGTCTGGTACCAAGTTTTAGGTTTCTAGGATGCCTACAATGGTCTCATTAATTCACGTCTGTTTTCATTTTTATGCCTTAATTTACATATATATATATATATATAGATAGATCGCGCCAAACTGACTTCTATATATTAATATGTATTGTATTTCACCCGCTTCCGAAGTGGTTCTAGGGGCGTCTTACTCCCACAGTACGTTTTCTAGGTAGTAAGTCATACTTGAAGGTCATACTAGAATATACACACGTCTGTTACCTTGGGCATTTTTGACAATTTATTTTTTTTCACCCTTTCTCACCCTCTATGCCAAAGGGGGCTGAAGTTGGACTTTAAAAATCCGGAATGTTACTATTCATCTCAGCGACCCCGAAAACTATGGCTTCGTCACTATTTTCGATTATTTTTAAATATGAATCCCCCTCACCCCCCACCCACCAGAAAGGGGCAAGAACTTGGACTTATAAAATATCCGAGGTCTCACCATTCATCTCAGCGACCCCGACAGCTATGGATTCAACATTATTTTCGCTTATTTTTATATATCACTCTCCAATTGCCATCCACCACGAAGGGGGCTGAACTTTAAAAAATTCCGGAGTGCTATTATTCATCTCAGCGACCCCGAAAAGTATGGATTCGACACTACTTTCGATGATTTTTATATCTCAGCCCCCTCGCCCCCACCCCTAAGGGTCCCTGGGGTGTCCTACCCCCACGTGGTTTGTCTCCTGATACTAAAATTTCGAAGTGTACAATTCACCTCGGCGACCCCGAAAAGTGTGTATTTGACACTATTTTCTTTGAATTTTATACATCATTACCCCCTCGCCCCCCACCCAAATGGGAGCAGAAATTTGACTTTTAAGAAAATCGGGAGTGTCACTATTCACCTCAGCGACCCCAAAAACTATGGAATCGACACTATTTTCGATTTTTTACCTGACGCCCCGAAGGGGGCTAGAGGTGTTTAAAATAAGTGTTGAAAATTTGATTGAAATTGCTGCAGTGGTTTAGGAGGAGATGTGTCATTTGCACACATACATCCATTTTATATATAGATATAGATATAGATATAGATATAGATATAGATATAGATATAGATATAGATATAGATATAGATATAGATATAGATATAGATATAGATATAGATATAGATATAGATATAGATATAGATATAGATATAGATATAGATATAGATTTCTTTAAAGTAAAACTACAAGTAAATGTAATAATAAGTATATAAATAAAAAAGAACCAAAAATAATGTAGAAAAATTGCATAAAGTAGAATTAATTTTAAAAACTGTTATTTGTTGAGGCGTGGCAGGGCACGTCGGGTATCAACTAGTCTAGAATAATAGAATAGATGTCGACTACAACACTCTCAGATCCTGACTGAGAATGACTGAACCACGTAGTGTTGTGCAAACCGGGCGGTTTCAGACAGAGTTCCCTCAAGTTCGATTGTCCGTTCGAGTTTCACAGTGACATTTTACACCTGCTACCTGCCTTCTAGCAACTCAATGGCAGCTGAAATTACAGGCATAATCAATTCAAGGCTCACAAAATGGAGAACTGTTTGCCGTTGAAGTATAATTCCACCTGTAAAGGAAGTCTTTGCACCTTCCATGTTTTGTCCTCACTCTATTCAATGTGATCACATCTTAGGCGGTAGATGATGTCCGGTGGGAAAGTGTTGAGCATAGAAACGTCTCTGGTGGCTGTCCAGCGATCAACAATGAACTAGAATTGTAGAAATTTAGTAAATTAATTTTAGTAATATTTAGAAGTATGATTTGTATAATTGTGTCATAGTGTATAGTTCGCCATTATACCTGTACGATGCTACGAAGCGTCACTGTATGTGAAAGACGACGACGACGATGATGATGATGATGATGATGATGATGGTGATTTGAGACTGTATTTTTTATTCTGTAATAGGTTACACTGCACTTACTGAAGCGAATAACAAGAATGCTCTAGTCTGCACAATGGATATGCTATGAGTTTTGCATAAACATTAGGGGTACGACCGATCATAGCCCCTAGAATGTATGTTACTCTCGTACATTACGAAAGAGCGTGCTACTAACCAAATCACTTTGCATTCTTACCTGTTACGGTCTAATAATAACAACAACAACATCCAACAGAGTGGGTTAGCTTACGGTTCAGATATATGTGAATAAAATATTGTAAATGTGACAATTCCTGAACAACAACAGTGTATTCGCCACGGAAATTCAGAAACATTAAATTCTATGAATTCATAACATTGTGAAATGATTATATCTCGGCGACCTGGTCACAACACTTCACGGAGGATGATCAGAAGTGATAGGATATGGGGAATAATTTAACTAATAAATCTCACTTTCCAGTTGTACCTGATAAATGACACGGTTTGTTAAATTGGTACAAAATATCTGTCAGGAGTAACCCACACATAGCTCGTGTTACATGTGAGTATTGTTTACTGGAAAATGAGGGCTATTGGCTCTTTATCTTCAGCGTGCAGCTTCTATGAAACTCGACACATTACGCAGCAAACATGGAGACCTCATTCACGTAGAATAATTCTTCTTTCTTTCTTTCTCCCTTTCTTAATACGTTCGGCCTTGAGGGTTGGTTCTTCCCTCGGACTCAGCGAGGGATCCCAGCTATACCGCCTCAGGGGCAGTGACCTGGAGCGTGAGAAATTTGTTCGGGGGACAAAACTGGGGAGGAGAACCAGTACCTCGCCCAGGTAGCCTCACGCGGTATGCTGAACAGGGCCCTTGTAGTGGGATGAAAAGAGCCGAAGGAATAAACAAGGAAGAGAGAAGGAAGAGGACGTGGCCTTCAATTATGTACCATCCCAGCATTTGTCTGGAGGAGATGTGGGAAAGCACTAAAATCCACTTCGAGGATGGCTGAGGAATGAATCGAAGACTCTTATACTCAGTTGACCTCCGGAGGCTGAGTGGACCCCGTACGAACCCTCGTACCACTTCTCAAATTTCGCGGCAGGGCCGCGATTCGAACCCGGGCCTCCGGGGTTGGCAGCTAATCATACTAACCATTACACCACAGAGGCGGGCGTAGAATAATAATTATTTATTTAGCGTTTGGTGATAAATTACACATATATCTAAAATTATATAGGCTAAACAGGTACACAAACAAGAAACATGAATCATAGGGCATCGTATCATATTTGAATGTCCAGTTACTTGATCCGCTGTTGAATTTCAGCTGTAGAGACAGTTCAACTACCTGGATAGCATCCCAACTTGGACTCACAATATGGAGAACTGTTTGCCGTTCAAGTATAATTCCACCTGTAAATGGAGTCTTTGCACCTTTCATGTTTTCCCCTCATTCGATTCAGTTTGGTTCACATCTTATGCCATAGATGATGTCCGCTGGGCAGGTGTTGAGCAGAGGAATGTCTCTGGTGGCTGTCCACGGATCGCTCTACTCCTCGAAAGGGTCAAAGTTGGAAGCAACCCTAATGGCTCCATCACGTAAGAGTGGATGATCTGACTTGAGTTTCTGCAGTTTGAGGGCGGGAAGGTCTTCTAAAACTGGTAGTTGAGAGTTCGTGCATTAGGGCATTCGTTCTTCTTCAGTGAGGTGGCATTACGCCTGAGAGAACTGGGAGTGGATTATGATGCGCATGCTAACATTTAGCTTAGCGTCGTTGAGTCGTGTGTAAAGACCACAAAGGTGCACAGTAGTCATCACAAGAGAAAACCAATCCCAAAGCAGTCGTAGAATGATTACAGGTGTTTCTCAACCTAAGCCACTTATTTTCCAGAGGGTCCCGGGTTCGATTCCCGGCTGGGTCAGGAATTTTAACCTTAATTGGTTAATTCCACTCGCTCGGGGTCTGGGTTGTGTGGCGTATTCAGCTTTATAAATCATCCTAGGTAGGGCCCTCATCTTCACAGATCTGCACCAGGGCTCTCCAGAGGCCATGCGCCATTATTATTCCTTATTTTCCGAAGGATGTTGTTGAGTAGAAGAATAAACTTGGTCACACAAGGCTGCTTCCTTGTTCAGCGAGGAACAGAACACTGCATCAGACTTGAGGATCTCATTGTATTAGTTTCAGGTTCAGAAAAGGATAGGAATTGAAAGTGAAAAAAGCGGAGGTAGTAAGTGTAAAGAACTCCGAAATAACAGAAACCAAGGAACAGATCGATGACGATAAATGTGAAGTACGAAGAAATAATTTGAAATGTTCAGGCAATAGCTGAGAATAAAGACTAATATTGAAACTGATGATAAATGAAGCAAAGTAACAGAACTCCGGAAGAGTTGCCCTTAAACTTACAATTCCGTCGTGACCAGGCATATGAAATTTCTGAACTTTAACATTTGTCCAAGGAACAGAAGTCATTTCACATTTCACAAAAGAAAATCAAAACTGTTTGTGTGTGTGTGTGCTCTTCAGCGCTAAAAATGACGAATAGAATAATAATTGGCTTTCTGCTAGGAAGCAGGATATTCAGTCAAGGAATAAGTAACCATGAAAAAAACGTAGATCATCTAGGACAGAAACAGAGAACACCAGTAATACGTCCTTCCGTCGTGGCATTCCAAATTTAACGCAATGGAGCTTTTGCTACGAATAAATAAACAAACGTCCCAGAATGGCATAAAATGGAATGAAAAGTGCCTCAACTTTCTGGTGATAATTTCATTTCACAGAGCCAGCTACCGGGGCGAATACAGTTAACTGCAATGACCTAATCATCGTATTATTCGAATAAATGACTACTATACGCAAATAAAGGACTTAATGAAATAAAAAATTATTTTCTAGTAATCCTGAAACGGAGACCGTTCTTTAGATGTATAATATACTAGCTGTAGTACCCGGCGTTGCCCGGATAGTTTTTGAATGTTTACCTTTAATATTTGTATTACCAGTTAGTTAAGTGTGAAGTGATGCTTATTGAATTCTTTTTGAGATGTTGATTTTACGACTTATCATGTAGTTTTAGAGTTATTTAGATGTAACTGACTTCAAGTTTTAGGTTATTTAATTATCGAGTAAACACTAATCTCGGTCATTTTATACTATTTACTTTTATGCCCTTCTCACCTCCTGCCTCGATGGAGGCTGAACGTGGACTTAAACGCTATCCACAGCGTCACAGTTCGTATCAGCGACACATAAACAATGGATTTCGACATTAATACTGGTTATTTTCCTTATTTTTGCACGTCAGCTCCTCTCATTCCCCAACACCAGCGGGGGCTAGGTGTATCTGACCTCCACAGTAATGTTTTCTGTATAGTAAGTTATGTGTATACCAAGTTTGATTGAGAGATATGCTAGAACAAACACACATCCTTAAACTCTGTCCCTTTGGACGTTTTCAATTTTTTGCCAGTTCTCATCCGCCTGCCGAGTAGGACTGAGCTTTATCTTAAACGGCATCCAGAGTGTTACAGTTCATCTCAGCGACCCCGAAAACTATGGATTAGACACAAATTTCGGTCGTTTTCGGTTAATTTTTACATTTCGCCCCTACTTTAGAGGCTAGGAGTCTCTTACCCCTAAGACAGTATACACGCATGCATCCATTCTCTCGGACATTTTCGAAATTTTGTTTTTCACTTTTTCTCACCGCTATGCGAAAGGAGGCAGAAATTGGACTTCTAAAAAAATTGGAGCGTTACTATTCATCTCAGCGACCCCGAAAAGAATGGATTCGACACTATTTTCGATTATTTCTACATCTCATCCCGTCGTAGGTGTGCTAGGGTTGTCATACCTCGACGCACTTTGTCACCTGATAATAAGTCATAAGTGACCAAGTTTGTTTGAAATGGTTCCCGTAGTCCAGAAACATATGGATTCAACACTAATATCGGTCATTTTCAGTCTTAATTACATTTCGTTCCATTATCTAAGGCTTCTAGGGGTGTCTTTCCCCCTTAGTATTTTTTTCAGGTAGTAGGTAATATTTGTATTAAGTTCCGATGACAGTTATACTGGAACGTACAAAAAACATCCTTAATCTCGGTCATTTGGATATTTTCTGTTCTTGACTCCTTCTCACCCGCCTGGCAATTGGGGATCAACTTGGACTTAAACGACAACCGGAGTGTCATTCCTCATTTAAGCGACCCCTAAAACCATGGATGTGACATTAGTTTCGATTATTTTATATCTATCTCCCTCCCTAACCACCCACCACAAAAGGGGCCTTAATTTGGACTTTAAAAGTCCAGAGTGCCACTACTCATCTCATCGACCCCGAAAACTATGGATTCGACACTATTTTCGATAATTTTATATACCTCCCCCCTTCCCCGATGGGGGCTGAACTTGGTTTAAAAGATTCCGGAGTTACACTGTTCATTTCAGTGGCCCCGAAAAGTATGGATTGGACAATACATTCCATTATTTTTATATATCAGCCCCTCGCCCCCACCCCCGCTCCTAAGGGCGCCTGGGGTGTCTTACCGTCACGTGGTTTGTCACATGATAATAAATTCCGGACTGCCGCTATTCATCTCAGCGACCCCAAAAACTGTGGATTCGACACTAATTACGATTATTTTTATATATCACTCCCCCTTGTCCCCACCCTAAAGGGGGCTGAACTTGGAATTAAAAATTTCCCGGAATGTCACTGTTCATCTAAGCGACCCCGAAAAGTATGGATTCGACACTATTTTCGTTTATTTTTATATATGACCCCCCTTGCCCCCGGCCCCTAATGGTTTCTGGGGTGTCTTACCCCCACGTGGTTTGTCTCCTGATACTAAAAATCCGAAGTGTCGCTATTCACTTTGGCGACCCCGAAAACTATGTATTTGACACTATTTTCGATTACATGTATATATCACTTCCCCCTCGCCCCCACCACAAAGGGTCTGAACTTGGACTTTAAAAAAAATTGGAGTGTCACTATTCATCTCAGCAACCCCGAAAAGTATGCATTCGACACTACTTTGATGATTTTTATATCTCAAGCCCCCCGCCCCCCACCCTACTGGTTCCTGGGGTGTCCTATCCCCACGTGGATTGTCTCCCGATATTAAAATTCCGGAGTGTTACTATTCACCTCGGCGACCGCGAAAACTGTATATTTGACACTAAATACGATTATTTTTATATCTCACCCCCCTTGCTCCCCGCCCCAAAGGGGGATGAGCTTGGACTTAAAAAATCCCGGGGTGTCACTATTCATCTAAGCGACCCCAGAAGTATGCATTCGACACTACTTTCGATGATTTTTATATATCACCCCCTCGCCCCCCGCCCCTATGGGTTCCTGGGGTGCCCTACCCCCACGTGGTTTGTCTCCTGATAGTAAAAATCCGGAGTGTCAGTATTCATCTCAGCGACCCCGAAGAATACTCGACATTCTTTTCGATTACTTTTATATATCACTCCCCCATTGTCCCCCACCCTAAAGGCTTAACTTTAAAAATTCCCGGGATGTCACTATTCACCTAAGCGACCACGAAAAGTATGGATTCGGCACTATTTTCGATTATGTGTATATATCACTCCCCCCTCGCCCCCACCCCAAAGGGGGATTGAACTTCGACTTTAAAAAATTTCCGAGTGTCACTATTCATCTCAGCGACCCAGAAAAGTATGGATTAGACAGTATTTTCGTTATTTTTGTATATGACCCCCCTCGCCCCCGCCCCTAAGGGTTTCTGGGGGGTCTTAACCCCACGTATTTTGTCTCCTGATACTA
The DNA here is from genome assembly GCF_040414725.1 of Anabrus simplex. Classification (NCBI taxonomy): domain Eukaryota; kingdom Metazoa; phylum Arthropoda; class Insecta; order Orthoptera; family Tettigoniidae; genus Anabrus; species Anabrus simplex. Next base: position 514,055,599 of record NC_090267.1, read on the forward strand.
AAAATCCGGAGTGTCGCTATTCACTTTGGCGACCCCGAAAACTATGTTTTCGACACTATTTTCCATTATTTGTATATATATCACTCCCTCCTCGCCCCCACCCCAAAGGGGGCTGAACGTGGACTTTTAAAAAATTCGGAGTGTAACTATTCATTTCAGCGACCCCGAAAAGTATGGATTCGACACTATTTTCGTTTGTTTTTATATATGACCACCCCGCCCCCCGCCCCTAAGGGTTCCTGGGGTGTCTTACCCCCACGTGGTTTGTCTGCTGATACCAAAAATCCGGAGTGTCGCTATTCACTTTGGCGACCCCGAAAACTATGTATTTGACACTATTTTCGATTATTTGTATATATCACTCCCCCCTCGCCCCAACCCCAAAGGGGGCTGAACTTGGACTTTTTAAAAAAATCGGAGTTTCACTATTCATCTCCGCGCCCCCCAAAAGTATGGATTCGACCCTATTTTCATTAATTTTTATATGACACCCTCGCCCCCCCGCCCCCAGGGGTGTTTGGGATGTCTTACCCCCACGCGGTTTGTTTCCTGATACCAAGTCATAAGTGTATCAAATTTGGTTGAAATCGCTCCAATGGTTTGGGAGGAGATGTGGTACAAACCCACCCACATACATACAATGACCTTTATATATATACATATATAGTCTGTTGTCTGAATATGAAAAGGAAAGTCGTGGAACAAACACAAAATCCCAGTCCCCAAGCCAGAAGGATTAATCGCACGCGATTAAAATTCTCCACCCCGCTGAGAATCGAACCCGGAACCCTCTGAACCTTCAGACCATTCAGCCAAGGAATCGGGCTGGCTAAACCCAATTTCTGAAAGGGGAGTGGGATAAGCGTGAAATAGGTAAAGTGGAATATAATATTATTATTGATGAACAGCTGGCTAGGCGGAGGTTATAACTCGGATAATTTGATATTTCTATAGCTGTTGATTATTGATGGGGGAGATGACCAGTACCTTGTCCAGGTGGCCTCACCTGCTATGCTGAACAGAGGCCTTGTGGAGGGGATGGAAAGGTCGGAAGGGATAGACAAGGAAGAGGGAAGGAAGCGTCCCGGCATTTGCCTGGAGGAGAAGTGGGTAACCACTGAAAACCACTTCGAGGACGGCTGAGGTGGGAATCGAACTCACCTGTACTTACTTGATCTTCCGAGTCTGAGTGGACTCAATTACAGCACTACTACCACGTTTAAAATGTCGTGGGAGAGCCGGAAATCGAACCCGGGCCTCCGCGGGTGGCAGTTAATCACACTAACCACTACACGACAGGATTCTTCTATTCATTAGTTTAATTTAAACAATCTTGCTATCATAACTTAGTTGGAATTGATTTAACTCAGCTGAAATTTCTAGCCTACACTATGACTACTCAGAAATATCTATTTCATATCGGGAAGAACTGCTCAGCATTCTCTCAGTTTGTATATCCCATCAGCCCACGTCATTTCAATCAACGAATCATGAGATTACCGACTGCACTTGGACAAATATTTTTACATCTAATCCAGTAGACTTATTTAATAGAGTGGTCACTGCGGAGGGAAATGCATTGTAACATCAAAACTTGATGCGAAGGAGAAAGCTGAATGTGAAGACTGGCGTTCTTGCTTTCTTCTCCCAATATCTCTTCATCCTCAGTAAAATTTTCCTCCATTTCTCTGTCCAGGCGTTTCGTTCGCAAGTCGGTGATTATTGACTAGTGCTCGGAATTTACAGCATTCCTGTATTACTCACTCGGTGAGGTTGATTTCCTGGAGGTCTGTTTTAATTTCTCTTAGCCAGTTGTTCTTGACTTTTAATTAAAGGGCAAAGTTTAAAATTATTTCAGTCATTCTATCTTTGCTCAGTCTGAGAATATGTCCTTAGAATTTCAGTCACTTTTTTTCTCTGAAGGTGTGAGATTTTTTTGCCATGAGATTTCCGTAGAATTTCCCCTCTCTTGCTTTTCTTCGTCTCTGATTAATGATTTACCACCCATGATAAAGGTTTCCTGTGTTTTATTACTTTATTATAATGCCTTAATTTTGCTTCCCTAGATATTAATATTCACATGTTATGGCTGGGGTCATCCGAAAAGTTGTGTAAGATGACGTGACAAAATGTGTGATGGAAGTGTAACCACGGCGACCGTGCAGGCTGTGTCTTATAGGAGGTTGTCATCTGAAATTATCAGCCGGTGATGGACGGCCATGATTATTTGATTTTCGGAAAAGGAAAAGTGGTTACTTTCTTTTTCTATCTGAAATCCGGGTGATTCGCTAGGCTTTTGTAATTTAGAGTTTGTCACAAATTAACACAGAGGATTGAACGACTTATTATTATTATTATTATTATTATTATTATTATTATTATTATTATTATTATTATTATTATTATTATTATTATTATTATTATTATTATTATTATTATTATTATTATATGCGAAACATACCAGAAAACTGATCACGCAAAGCTCACTTAGAAGTTGTGCATTTCCTTCTTTGCCAGGCAGCTTTCAATTTTTCTCTCATCGTGGTTCTTCGTTCTTCTGTCCACTTAGCTTCTGTCTTCTTGTGGTTTCTCTCTGACTCTACTTCCCACTTGCTGATTTTCGTTCTGTAGCAGGTTCGGTCAGCGATGTCGGCCACTTTGATGCCTGATTTTTCCAGGCCTTGACGGATTTCTGTTGTTTCCTGTAGCCTCAAGTAAGATTCTTGTCAGTCTGTTTTCTGGAAGGCGTTTGATGTGTCCGTAAAATATCAGGCGTCTTTTTCTGATGTCGGCCGCAAGGTTTGAGAGGTCCTCGGTTTTTGTACGAGATTGCAGCCGGTATGCTTCGTCAGTCAGTTTATTATTATTAGTATTATTATTTTATTTTATTTTATTTTATTTTTATTATTATGCAGCCCTGTGGTGTAGAGATAGCGTGCCTATTTCTTATTCTAAGGCCCTGGGTTTGTTTTACGGCCAATTCAATTATTTAAATTCCGGACTGAGAAGTAGAACGGTCTTCACTTGATACGATCTCTCAGTTACAGAAGGAATCGCACAGTGAGAAGATGGCGCTAGTGTACACTGGTTGTCATGATTACAATGGTGTCGGGAAGTTAATGGTGCTAAGGACATATTGTTCGTTCCCACATGAGTGTGTTACCTCCTTGTTGCAGGCCATGCTGCTGACGGTGCTACTGTTATGTGCGATGTCATCAGCTGACGCCTCCGCCAGGATAGAGGACAACATGTTGCCTCCACCGACGGTGCTGCGCCAGATGCTCTTGGAGAACTCTCGTCCACGTCAGGGACAGCCAGAGGAAGAAGTGTCACTGGGCATGCCATCTGACGAGGAAGCTTTCAACCAAGTGAGCGCTATGCATCACTTCGTGTCGTCAGCTTTCCCAGGTACAGGTAAAACGCTTTTCATTTCTCCTTACCACATTGGTAAATTAACTAGTTTCTATTACTGCTGCACGCAGTTTATATGACTGTTATAAAGGGACAATGTACGGGCTAATCCCAAAATCTATCGACGGATTTTGATGGAATTTTCATGACAGCATTCTTATAATCTTAGGAGTAAAGTACACTGGGTATTACTTAACTGAGATGGAAGGGAGCCGAGCAGTAAGAGAAATTCTATCTCACCTGAAAGAACACCAAAGAGCGCAAAACAGGCCATATCTTTTCTTACAAGTTGCTTTACGTCGCACCGACACACAGTGACCGTGGCCTTCATTATGGTACAGCTCCAGCATTTGCCTGATGTGAAAGTAGCAAACTAAGGGAAACCATCGTCAGAGCTATCAGCAGTGGAGTTCGAACCCACTATCTCCCGAATGCAAGCTGATAGCTACATGACCCAAAACCACGCAGCCACTTGCTCCGTTTTATGATTTTTAATATATAATTTTATCTTATTTTTTTTGTTTCCGAACAAACACTTCGCTTTTCACCCATTGAGGTATTGTCATAAGACGTAATGCGTAATATTCCAATTGAGCCTTGGAGAACGGTTCTTAGAACAAATGCGTTGTCCAGATGGAAGTCCTCGCAGAACTTTGCGAAAAAGCCTGGGATCGGAGCTCTCGCACCGAGCGTTAAACGTTAATGTTGTCAAGTTGATACTTTGACTTGTAGTAGGGGATAGTCATATGGTTGTTCGAAGTTTGACTTTGGTCTTACGATTGGATCTATGATAGTACATGTGCTGGACTCTGGGTTGATGGCTATCATGTCGACACGCCTTGTGCTGTCCTTTTTTCCGGGATTCAATGGACTTCTTCGTGAACAAGGAAACGTTTTTCTCTTAAAGCTGCAGATCTTATTTTATGATAGCTCGAATTACACAATGATTCGCCGTACGCTCAAGAACCCAAGGCTAACCCTCACTGTGGTTATTACTTTGAGACCTGCCAGCACAGGTGCTGTACGGTTCTAACAGCAGTGACGTTATATGTCATCCTGGCTACTCTCTACTGCTCTGCTTGCTGACCCATCCAATAACAGGCGGACACTCCTAAAGAACAACACCTTTCCCTTTGTGTGGGAGGGAACACGAGAATTGAAGCGCTCTTTCCCGCAGCTCTGGTCTAGCTTTCTAGAACACTGTAGTTGCGAACGACGAAACAACATATCGTCCGCACATAACAAAGTTCAGTTCCATAGGCGCACAAATACAATTTTGAAACAAATCAAATGGAGGACCAGACTGCCCCAAACGAGCAGACACAAACACATCACTCACAAGGCGATTCAAACATTTATTACACATGAATAAAACACTGCATATTTACACATTATGTACAACACATTCGGAGGTACACCAAAACACGTGTACTGCTGCCGGTCGCCAAGTTCAGTGTCTGTGTATAAAACAAAAACGCAGCAGCACATTGCCAACTGTTACAAAATGAAATGAAGCAGACGAGTACCAACACAAAAGCCGCAACATACTCCCCCCTTTGAGGGATCTCAACACTCAAAATCAAAGTCAAGTGTTCATGTTCATCACAGACAAATGAATAAAAAAAGAAATCTCAAATACAACTATACAACATCCTTGGGCAATGGACACAATTTCACTATAGCACGGCGCAAAAGACCAGTTTTAGTCTTTACACTGACCACACGAGTAATATTGTCACGACCAGGATGGAGCTCCTGGATTATACCAGTTTACCAAACCAGAGGAGGAAGCTTATCCTCCCTTAGAAGCACTAAATCTCCCACAGTTGGAGTCCACTCTCCTACAGAAGACCATTTACGTCTTTGTTGAAGTGATTGTATGTATTATTTTGACCACCTCTGCCAAAAATCGTGATACAGCTGTTGCACCAAATTCCGTTTAGTTAGACAGGAGCGGGAGCTGTTTTATATGTCTGGAGAGGGGATAGAAGTCAATCGTCTCCCTACTAGAAAATGTCCAGGTGTCAAATAGCATTGATCATTGGGGTCGTCAGTCATTGAACAGAGAGGTCTCGAGTTCAACACAGACTCAATTTGATACAAAAGAGTACTCAGCTCTTCAAAATTAAGAATGCATTTTCCTAGGGTCCGCTTTAAAAGTGATTTTGTGGACTTTAATCCAGCTTCCCAAAGCCCACCGAAATGAGGACTGGAGGGTGGAATAAACTTCCAATTCACATTCAAATTAGATGAATATCCTTCTGTTTTAATAGTGCTATCCTTAAGAAATCTTAATAACTCATTGTTGGCTGCAACAAAATTTGTGCCATTATCACTCAAGATGAGATTTGGAAATCCTCTACGGGCCGTGAATCTTCTAAATGCGGCGAGGAAGTCCTGAGTCGTTAGACTCTTCACAGTTTCAAGATGTATTGCTTTAGTGACAAGACAAACAAAGAGAGCAATGTACGCTTTAAACTTTATCTTACTCTTCGGGTTATCACCTTTTATGATGACTGGGCCACCATAATCAAGACCAACCTTAACAAAGGGTAACGATGGTTCAACTCTATACGAGGGTAACTGACCCATTATGTGAGTGGTGAGTGGAGGTTTGCTCTTGAAGCACTTGTAGCATGAATGGATCACACCACGAACAACTGTCTTCCCACGCGGAATCCAAAATCTGTTACGCAAGGAAAACAATACAGCCTGAGGGCCGGAATGCAATAGCATCTCATGTTCATGTTTAACAATCAATTTAGTAACAAAGTGTTTCTGAGGAAGAATGATGGGGTGTTTTTCATTGTATTCCAACTGAGAATTCATGAGTCGACCACCGACTCTCAACAACCCGTAATCATCGAGGAATGGATTCAAAGTTTTCAATTAGCTCGAAGAGGCAACTACATTATTAGACCTCAAGTCATGAAGTTCCTTTCCATACTCACTAGCTTGCATCAGACTTATTATTTTCATTTCACTAATCCTCAGTTCTTCAGGGGTGAGTGGACCAATGCCACGAGCATCCTTAGTGGAGCGAACATTGGTAATAAATCTCAGAACATAGCTATAAACTCGCTTAAGTTTGAGAAAGGACGAAAACTTCTCTAAATCAGGTGGGTGCATATTAACTAGCAAGACTCTCAAAGAGGGTTTCGATTCTGCATTCACAGCAGATGGTGTATTACAGGCAACAAAATCAGGGTACACGGGGGACAATTCGTGCAACCGGGAAGGACCATGCCACCATACATCAAGAGAAAACATTTGTGAGGGTAAAACACGTCGAGACAAGTAGTCAGCTGGATTGCTGTGGGTAGGTACGTGTCTCCAATCTGAGACTGAAGTGAGGGATTGAATTTCAGCAACTCTATTAGCGACAAAGGTTTTCCAACAATTGGCGGGGTTCTGTAACCAACAGAGAACTATCGTGCTGTCAGTCCAGCAGTATGTGGAGAAAGGAATGTGCAATTTCAGCGATTCAGTGACCTTACTCATAAGGCGAGAAAGCAATAGAGCAGCATAAAGCTCTAAATGGGCAATAGATTGCTGTTTTAATGGAGCAACTCTAGATTTAGAAGTCAACAGGATCACTGATACCTCATCATTATCAGATACACACAAGCACCATAGGCAGCTTCTGAAGCGTCAGAAAAGCCATGGATTTCAATAACCTTATTCTTAGCAAAGGGCATTACATTTCTTTGCACTCTGAGTTCGTTAAGCAAGGGGAGCTCACTGTAGATAGCATTCCAGATTTCAATAATTTCAGATGAAGGTTCTAACACATCATCCCAATCAATTTTCAACTGCCAAAGAGACTGCAGGATAAGTTTACACTTAACTACGGCACATCCTAACAATCTAAGGGGATCAAATATGGAAGCAATGATAGTGAGAATGCTTCTCTTAATGACTTCCTTAGGTGCTTTCTTCAAATTTATTTGAAACTGAAACTCATCACATTTAGGATGCTACACGATACCTAATGTTTTAATCGCTTCATCCTTAGTGAGGTTACAAGGTGGCAATATTTCTCTATCCTCTACAGGGACATTGGCAAGAGCTTCTGGACAATTTGACGTCCACTTTCTAAGATGAAAATGTGCACTATCAAGCACAGAAGAAATTTCTGATTGAAGCTCCTTAGCTTCTTCAACTGAACTAGTACCTGTCAGGAGGTCGTCAACATAAAAGCAAGAGCGAATGATCTCTGATGCAGTGGGGTGAGATTCCTTGTGTTCATCAGCAAGTTGAACTAGACATCTCGTGGCAAGAAAAGGGGCGGAACTTGTACCGTATGTGACAGTAGTAAGACGGTAGTCCTTGATTTCTTCATCAGTAGATTCACGCCAAACAATTTTCTGAAGATTTCTGTGGTCAGGATGAATTAGCACACATCTATACATCTTAGCAATGTCAGCCGTAAGAGCAACAAAATAGGTTCTGAACCTTAAAACAATGGACAGCAAGTCAGGCTGAATAGTAGGACCAACCATTAACATAGAATTCAATGCTATCCCATTTGATGATTCAGGACTTCCATCAAAAACAACTCTCAGCTTGGTTGTAGTACTAGAATCCTTGAGCACACAATGATGGGGCAAGTAAAAGCTTACAGAGTTAGAGGTCTCTGGAGGTGCAATTTCCATGTGACCCATTTCGCTGTATTCACGCATGAAATCTACATACTTTCCTTTCAAGTCTGGAAGCTTAGCAAATTTATTTTCCATCTGTTTGAGCCTTCTAACTGCATTATGCTTAGACTCAGCCACAGGTGGCACTTCCGCACAAATAGGAAGTTTGACAACAAACCTACCAGAATCATCTCTTTGAACACTATTCACAAAGTGTTCTTCACAAGCCCTTTCTTCAGGAGTAAGAACTGGTTGATGAAGTTCTTCAAGCTCCCAAAAATTTTGAAGTTTAGAGTCAATAGAATCAAGTTTCACAAGATTGGCATGACGAGCCTTGGCATTATTCTTAATGCACGCCTCAGGGAAAGTGCCTGAGAGCACCCAACCAAATTCGGTATCTAATAAGGCGGGATAACCCTTCTTATGCAAAATATTAGAAGACACAATTTCATAGTAGACATCAGCACCTAGCAAAATATCAATAGTAGAGGGCTGATTAAATGTCCTATCACTCAAAATAATATCATCAGGAATAACCCAATTGGAACAATCGATTTCCTGCGCAGGGAGTGGACTTGTGATTGTGTTCACGACTGCACAGTTCAACTTCAATGAATAATCTGATACATTTGAGAATAAAACAAGGTTACATGTAGAACTTACAGGAGACACATTCGAATTGCCTATACCAACAATAGGTAGACGACAAGACCTAGTACGGATACCAAGCTTCTTGACAAGATCAGAAGTCACAAAGGATAATTGACTCGCAGAGTCTAACAAAGCTTTAACTAGTATAATCTCTCCTGTGCTATCTTTTACACCTACACATGCTGTGGTCAGCAAAACATTAGAACCTAGTCCTGAAACAACCTCCATAGCAGTTGGTGAAACAATTGCAGAACTTGTAGAATTCATATGATTATTGTTATTATTGGGATTTGCTTGTTCCTTGTGAACCAGTAAGTTGTGGGGCCCATTACACTGGGGGCACTTGTTTTGCTTACACTGTTTAGAAACATGAGAAGCGGGAAAACAAAGATAACAAAGTTTATTTTCCCTCACAAACTTGCGACGGTGATCAATGTTTGCTTGTTTGAACTTTCTACAATCAGAAATGATGTGATTATCAAGTTTGCAAAACCTACAATTCAAGGAAGTGCTATTGTTGGCAATATGAAGGGCTTTTAGGTTGGATTTTAAGTCTCGTTTTTGCTCAGTAACAGGTTTCTTGCATTATGTTAGCTCTAGTGTTTGACATTTTCTTTCCAAGAAATCAATCAAATTATTTAGTGTGGGAATATCAGTAGAGGCAAATTTGTTTTCCCATTCACTTCTATGGTTGGACTTGATCTTACTTAGAATCAATTCCTGTAGCAAAATTTCATGTAGTGGAACTTGACCCTCCAAATTGTCAACAGCACTAAGATTAGATTTTACTTGGTTTATCAATTTTCGATATTCAACGGAAGATCCACTAGTACAATTATGGAGATTGAGCAAATGTTTTACGTGCTGTGAAACAATCAAGCGTTTATTATTGTACCTTTCATCAATTAAATTCCAAGCAACAGTGAAATTATCAGCACATATGGATAGGTTATCTAACAAATCCCTAGGTTCGCCTTGAAGAGACGACAATACGTAGTGTAGTCTTTGCACATTGTCAATGCGGATATTGTTAATAACTAAGCTTTGAAAGGTGTTCCTGAAACTCAAGTATTTTGTCAGATCTCCCTTAAAAACAGGCAATTCAATGGGAGGGATCTTCAAGCTACAGTTGGACCGAGTAGAGTTATCAGAAATAATGGATGCATTGCTTGGACTTGTAGGTCCCTCAAATGAGCAAAGCAATTCTTGAATCCTAGCAACTATTGCATGATATCTGTTTTCAAATTCATCATGCTCTCCAAAGTGAGTTTCGCTAGATTTTGAGTATAATTCACATTCTAGATACTCCCTAACAATGCTGAATTCCTTCCAAATTTCTGGCAGCCTATTTTGCCTAGAAATTAGTTCGTGATGGTTGATGTTATCTTGCTTTAAGTAATTTTCAAGGTGAGTTAATGACCTTTTAAGTAGACCACGTTTTTGAACAGCCTTTGCTTCGGATTCAAACACCATGATGAATAGTTCAGGTAATCAATTATTGACAAAATAATAATAGAAATCAATCTTACAACTATGGTGACTATACAAGCAATAAGCTCTATATTCAGTGCACTGCATTCATTTTGCATTGTTGGAATGAGTGACAGTCTTTGAATGGAACCAACAATGTAGGTAGATGCACAAAGGCATGAAATAACGTATAATAAACCACGTACGTTCTAAAATATGCAAAATACACAAAGCGGCCCAACAAATTATTAGCACGAAATCGTATAATGCCCATGAAAAGTCAAGACAAATCTGTTATTCTATACACGGAAAGTGCTAGCAGTAGGGCTAGGATATCAGGCAAGATGTCCACCCTAGTCAAGATAGGACAATATAGACAAATGGAATAGACTTACAGTACATGGCGGTGCTGTATCATTAATCATCACTACCACTGGAAACACTCCTTGGCTGGAATCACATGCCCAAAGTGACTGGCAAGTCCTAAGGATGACGTCTGCGATGTAATATTCACTGGAGTCCAAATTCCAAGTAGCATTTAACATCTCGAACATCAGGGTATCAGATAAAGGCTGGCGTGAATAGCTCACAAGAACAAATGCGTTAGCACGTGGTAACTTCCACAGATTGTTAACGTGCGATATCAAAACAGTTCCAAAACAATGTAGACTTCGTTGAAATCTCAATATGATGAATTCAAACATTCGTAGTAATTAGCCTTAAGCACGACATCCTGGTGCTTTTATACAATAACTGTTCACGATGCTTTTCGCGCCAAGCTCGTTGCTATGTTCAAACGGCAATTGCAGGCAGTAATTCATGACGATAACAATTTTTAGGTGACTAGCACGACTAGCACAATGTTCAAAGTTCACAATGATTCTCATCGCGGCCCGGAAGAACCAAAATTTTTATGTTGCGAACGACGAAACAACATATCGTCCGCACATAACAAAGTTCAGTTCCATAGGCGCACAAATACAATTTTGAAACAAGTCAATTGGAGGACCAGACTGCCCCAAACGAGCAGACACAAACACATCACTCACAAGGTGATTCAAACATTTATTACACATGAATAAAACACTGCATATTTACACATTATGTACAGCAAATTCGGAGGTACACCAAAACATGTGTACTGCTGCCGGTCGCCATGTTCAGTGTCTCTGTATAAAACAAAAACGCAGCAGCACATTGCCAACTGTGACAAAATGAAATGCGTCAGACGAGTACCAACACAAAAAGCCGCAACAACTGTTGTACCTGGAATCCACGGCGAGCCTTACCATATCTACTTTAAAAGCAAAGTTATGAGTTTGATTGATTGATTTACTTATTAGATGTTGAAAGCAGCTTTAAACAGGAGTTGATATGTTGAAGAAATGCTTACCATCTCACCTTAAATAGACCCAGGCCCTTGTATTTTTCTGTCCAAGTGCATTTAAGATGTCCTTAAAGTACAAAAAGCCGGCAAATTTTCGAGCTTCCTTCAAACTGAATATTAAATAAAATTGTCACGACTATTCGCACTACGTAATTTGTGAACAACATTACACGCTTTTTGCATAAGCGTTTAATGAATCCTACTGGAGGTTACTCTGACTTAAAAGTCTGGAATGTGGGTTAGGATATTCTTATCTGTAGTAAATTCTTTGAATTTACGAAGCGTCTTGGCCACTCCAGACATTTTAGTAAGTTATTAATTTATTAATAAAAATAAGAAAGACTTCAATTCATTTCGTAAATTGCTCAGTCAAATCATTGACATAAATTTAATCCCCGCCAAATAATAATAATAACAACGGTATGTATGTTTAGTCCTCAACCCGAAGGCTGGTTGGATCCTCAACAGCTCCGCCATCAGCTGTCATAGATGGCCTAGGCATCACTGAAGAGGCAATGCTGCTAAAATTAAAAACACCTAAAACACAGCGTGTCATTGACCTAGCCAAGGTGATGGGTGTGACGTGGTGGAAGTAGGTCAACGAACTGCAGCCATCTGTAAGCATACCAATGACAGAGCAACAGCTTTTCAAAAACTCGCAGTAAATGCTGGGGTACAGCGAGAGTAGGACATCATGAATATATGTTCCAGATTTGAAGTACACTGACTGACAGAGCAAATGCAACACCAAGAAGGCGTGGTCAGAACTTTAAGCCAATTGCAGGGTAGACTGACGTCACTGAGGTATGCTCATGATGTGAAATGCGCCGCTGTGCTGCGCACGTAGCGAACGATAAATGGGACACGGCGTTGGCGAATGGCCCACTTCGTACCGTGATTTCTCAGCCGACAGTCATTGTAGAACGTGTTGTCGTGTGTCACAGGACACGTGTATAGCTAAGAATGCCAGGCCGCCGTCAACGGAGGCATTTCCAGCAGACGGACGACTTTACGAGGGGTATGGTGATCGGGCTGAGAAGGGCAGGTTGGTCGCTTCGTCAAATCGCAGCCGATACCCATAGGGATGTGTCCACGGTGCAGCGCCTGTGGCGAAGATGGTTGGCGCAGGGACAAGTGGCACGTGCGAGGGGTCCAGGCGCAGCCCGAGTGACGTCAGCACGCGAGGATCGGCGCATCCGCCGCCAAGCGGTGGCAGCCCCGCACGCCACGTCAACCGCCATTCTTCAGCATGTGCAAGACACCCTGGCTGTTCCAATATCGACCAGAACAATTTCCCGTCGATTGGTTGAAGGTGGCCTGCACTCCCGGCGTCCGCTCAGAAGACTACCATTGACTCCACAGCATAGATGTGCACGCCTGGCATGGTGCCGGGCTAGAGCGACTTGGATGAGGGAATGGCGGAACGTCGTGTTCTCCGATGAGTCACGCTTCTGTTCTGTCAGTGATAGTCACCACAGACGAGTGTGGCGTCGGTGTGGAGAAAGGTCAAATCCGGCAGTAACTGTGGAGCGCCCTACCGCTAGACAACGCGGCATCATGGTTTGGGGCGCTATTGCGTATGATTCCACGTCACCTCTAGTGCGTATTCAAGGCACGTTAAATGCCCACCGCTACGTGCAGCATGTGCTGCGGCCGGTGGCACTCCCGTACCTTCAGGGGCTGCCCAATGCTCTGTTTCAGCAGGATAATGCCCGCCCACACACTGCTCGCATCTCCCAACAGGCTCTACGAGGTGTACAGATGCTTCCGTGGCCAGCGTACTCTCCGGATCTCTCACCAATCGAACACGTGTGGGATCTCATTGGACGCCGTTTGCAAACTCTGCCCCAGCCTCGTACGGACGACCAACTGTGGCAAATGATTGACAGAGAATGGAGAACCATCCCTCAGGACACCATCCGCACTCTTATTGACTCTGTACCTCGACGTGTTTCTGCGTGCATCGCCGCTCGCGGTGGTCCTACATCCTACTGAGTCGATGCCGTGCGCATTGTGTAACCTGCATATCGGTTTGAAATAAACATCAATTATTCGTCCGTGCCGTCTCTGTTTTTTCCCCAACTTTCATCCCTTTCGAACCACTCCTTCTTGGTGTTGCATTTGCTCTGTCAGTCAGTGCATTAAACAGAAACAAATATAAATATTTGAGTATTTTTTGTTAGAACCTGATGATGTTCATTCAAGAACGAAAGTTGCTTGTCTTGCTGGTGTAATACTGTTACCATATTTCATGTGGTTAATAAATGTATTTATTCAAGCGAGGGCAAATTAACCCCACTATTACAACCTGCGATGTGCAACATTCTGAGTACTTACGGCTAGGTATACATTGGCCAATCATGCCGGGCCATTGGGACTCGCATTCCAGGTAGACAAGTCAGCAATAGCTGAACACCGTGTCATGATGTCATGTTCCAAAGATGTTCGAGCTCTTACCCACTCTATACGCTACATGAGTAGGGATTATACGGGAGACTGTGGAGATACGTAAAAATCCTAACAGTTCCAACAGGGACGCTGGCTATCAATTAATTCGTGGTAGCCAGTCATTAAGGATTTACTCACGTCCTGTCCTTCCACTATTGTTATTTCGTTTCAGTGTTTTCCAAATTCGTACGTTCGTCATCACCAGTTAGTTCATTACAAGCTATGTGTTATGTGTTTTTGTCATACTATCACACGCCTTCACACCGTCTCGCATCATCATCCTGCTCCTCCGGGTTTCTCCACACACTTTCACTCCATTCTTCAGCTCTGTTCTATTCTATTCTGGCGTGTTTCGTTGTATTTTATTTTATTAGTTTCTATTTATTTCTTCTACCGCATTCGTCCCTGATTTGTCTGATGTCCTCTCTGATACTTCTCAAGCACACACGGTGTGATAGAACACCTTAACTAGAGCTTACGTTTTCCTCAGCTCCCACTTGGAGCGCTGTGAGCCACCTGGTGGCGAACAAGCGTACCCCTTCAGCTCCGATGGTAAAGCATTCTTAAATTCAAACCCGCATTATTTTAGAAGGCTTCCTCGTGAACAGTCCATATTTTCTTCTGAAGACGCAGAGAAATGTTCTCTGCGAAACCTAAAGAGTTTCACCTCCTTTTTCCTTTGGCACGTCATAAGCCCATATCATGTGTACAAGTACGGGCCGTGAAAGCACCAATGGTAACATCATTAACTCACAGCAGGCTGAGGAACCTAACAGTTATAAATTAACGGATGCCAAACTGGAAGGCTTCAGATCGTTCAAATCATTTTTTAAGTAACTAGATTCAGACTTTACCAATTTTGCTAAAAAAAAAAAATGCGATTTTCACGTAGTCCTGTTGAAATATCCCGATTTGTTAAACCAACTGGGGTTCAAAATCGGGCTCAGTCCAACATAAATTTAAGGTTACATTTCACGTAAATTTGCGAGAAAATGGCGGACAGGCTTAGTGATGGGATAATCGAATACTTTTAATAATCGAATAATCTCCATCCGACTATTTAAATTATCGAATAAATAATCGAATAAAGTAATCTAATGAGTCTCAAACATCATTCAGTTTTCTATTAGTATCCCATCGCTTTTAGCGTTAATTTCGTATCCAATAGAAAACTTATAATTGGCACGTACCGTATGACAGCGTGATGCAGTGTGTACATACCTGTCGCATACATGTTTTTGCAAAAGCCTTGCTGTAATGATGCATTTAGGGCTTTACAGGGCACTGTAGTTTGGTATACGGCAAAAGAAAATAAACCATCACACCACTGACGTTCGTTGGGATACCCTAATCAGGCGCAGAGGACTCGCCCGGTATACAGCGAAATCAATGTGATAAATTTTAATATCGACAATATAGGACGTCCGCCTCTGTTATGAAGTGGTTAGCGTGATTACCTGCCACCTCCATAGGCCCGGGTTCGATTCCCGTATCTGCCATGAAATTTGAAAAATGGTAGGAGGGCTGCTTTATAAAGAAGTAAATAAATTATAATTGCAAAGTATAGAGTAAATAGGCAGGCTAATTGTGCTACTATAGGTTCTTCTATTTCTTTTTTCTGTTGTTCTTAATCAGCTTACCTCCCAGGGTTGGATTTTCCCTTACACTCAGAGAGGGATCCCACCTCAACCACATCAAGGCCAGTGTCCTGGAGCGTGAGATTTTAGGTCCGGCGATACAACTGGGGAGGGGGACCAGCTCCTCTCCCAGGTGGCCTCACTTGCTATGCGGTACAGGGGCGTTGTAGGGGATGGACAAGGAAGAGGGATGAAAACCGAAAACCGTCAAAATTAGTTAGTGGAACATAAAAGAAGTGTCATAATAATAATAATAATAATTATTATTATTATTATTATTATTGAGCCTGCGGCAGAAAATCGTGCACCAGTATGGTTGAAGCCCATGTAAACAAAATTGACGTCCAAGTCAATAATACTACGCGTATTATTTTTAGGAAGAATCAGATGTACACCCAGCGTTTGGCTGCCTGTCCTAAGTCACACACCACTCCCAAATCTTCGAAGGAAAAAGTCATTGATTAGGGAATACAATAAAATCTTATGAAAGCCTGGACTACCACTGCATTGTGATATCCCTGGCCTCTAAATCAACAGACTTCCTTCTCTCACACTTGGAAATAGTCCCACGAAATTTAACATAATTGCTTCCTGGGGAAGACAATGTCTTCAAAATGCTCCAGAAATATGTCAGCTGTTACCTTGCATCTCTGAAACGGTTCCAGGGTTTCTTCTACCTCGGAAGGTATGGACAACACTCAATCGATGGAAGCATGGAAGATTTGGAAAAGTGGAAGTGCAAACCTCACGCGCCGCGCCACTACACACCGCTCCGCATGTTAGGGAAGACTGCAGAAGTACAGCTTACGGAGAACAGTATGAGAAATTCCCATTGGCAACCCCCAATTCCACCAGATACATTCAAGAACTAGATATTTTTTTACAATATAGTGATGAACGTAATTACATTCCTCAGATTGTATCCGAAAGGCCATTTGCTAAATAAATAAATAAATAAATAAATAAATAAATAAATAAATAAATTATTATTATTATCATTACTTTTACGGAAATATCGTGGAACAGAGAAGTGTAAGAAGGTTCTTGGGTGAATGGACGGACAAGGAAATGACTATAGCATAAGTTAAAGCATTAAATTCTGAAATGTTATTTCTTTCCCTTTTTTAGTTTAAAAATATGATAGATAATCTGAATGAACAACAACTATATAATGATGAACTCGGCAGCTCCCACAATAATAATGACTGAAGGTGAAAAATCAGGTACAAAATTAGAGAGAATTATCTGTGTGATAATATACAAGGGATGAGCTTTATCGCTCTGAACCAGTAACTTTCACAAGAGCATGTTTTCTCCACTCATTTTCATTCTAGGAGACTTAGCTCCGAAAGGTTACTGTAGTCCAGCCTGTAAGAGGCACAAGCTTCTTACAACATTATGCCTTACATCTTTCAAGAACTGTGTTTACCGTCACGTTTGTTGAACAGTCTTTTACACATTCGTCGATAAACAATTACAATTTAAATGGGAGCATATTAAATAGCCTTAATGTTTTCCACTATCGGCCATGAACAAAGGCGAAACACTTGCACTCCTTTAGAAAAACACTGGGCTTACGGCCCGAAGTTGTCTGTACTAAAGAGGGGTGACTAAACAATAAATATTAAATGCCGAAGGAGTGTGAAGAATTTAGAGGTTTAAAAGATTTTAGTCACCCCATACCAAGTTGAATGGGAATCAACTGAGGGTGAACACTCTTTTTCCCTTAACTTACATGTTTCCCACCAGGATTTTGAGCAGAGTCCTCAGACTTTATGAAATACTAAAATTCAAAACTAAAATGGGGATTTTAAATAAAATTAAAGAAGTTTGAAACCTTCCCCCGGAGCTATCGGCCTGGAGCCCCTGCCTCCTAATCACTCCGCACTCACTAGACCGGAGCGATGAAGATGACAATACGGCCCTAAATTCCTGATTGCTTGATAACTAAGGAACAAGGAAGCCGTGGGAGTGTTGACAACTATGACACATTAGAAAACAATCTACAAAAACTAAGGTTAACAAACTTTGAAAATTGAAATTCCCTCAATTAATTGTCCTTAATCCCGCCAGAGGGGGCACATAGGCCGATGTTAGAGACATCTAATGATTGAAGGTCCAAGTATCTTGTATTATGTTAGTGCACAGATGGCATTTCAACGGGACGGACAAGGTGTACCCCCGGTACAACTAACATTAAGTGGATTAATTCCTGTTTGAAAAGTTCTTATAGCACGCGACTGTGATCAGCGTATTGTATGAATGTGACGTATGCGATCTCAGTGCTCTTTTCCACACTCATCATGCTAGTTCGATATGCAGTAAGTGGCACACTTAGTACATGGAGAGCTAATTATGTTCACACAAACTGACGAGCTATTAAGTATGTCGGATGTAAACAGCGGTGAGGGTAAATTAATTTTTGAAAAATCAACACCTGTCGAGCAGTTGAAGTGTTGTCATTTAATTTTAAAACGTGTCTGTTATAGTGGTACTCATCGCACTGGCAGCTATTTGAATAAACTACTGACATATAGAATGACTCATGATAATGTTACTTCAACTACTCGGAGAAATTGTTTTGCGTGCTGGAAGCCACACTTAGGACTTATTTCCTAAACACTGGATCGGAGTCATAGAGCAAGACCGACTCCAATACAGAATCCAGACCACAACATAGAAAAAGCGTGGCGGCTGAAGACCATACCAATGGCGGTAGTTTAACACATCACAGTTTTATGTATGAAGAAACTTCGCCATCACATGTACTCTTCTTCTACTTTACCCTCCATGGTTGGTTTTTCCTCGGACTCACGAAGGGATCACACCTCAAGGGCAGTGTCCTGGAGTCTGGGATACAACTGGGAAGAATGACCAGTACCTCGCCCAGGCGGCCTCACCTGCTATGCGGAACAGGGGCCTTGGTGGGGGATGGGAAGAGTGGAAGGGATAGACAAGGAAGAGGGAATGAATCGGCCGCGGCCTTAATTTAGGTACCGTCCAGGCATTTGGCCGGAGGAGAAGTGGGAAACCACGGAAAATCCCTTCCATGTTGGCTGAGATGTGAATCGAACCCACCTCTACTCACTTGACCTCCCGAGGCTGAGTGTACCCGGCTCCAGCCCTCATACCACTTTTTAAATTTTGAGGCAGAGCCTGAAATCGAACCCAGTCCTCCGGGGTGGCAGCTAATCACACTAACCACTATACCACAGAGGCGGACAACTTTATTTTCACCGGAATAAATTATTTCTTTTGTGTTATGTTATTTATTATATAAGTGTGATTAACCTGCCCCGTGGTTTATTTGTAATAATATTTTTCTGAGATTTTGATTTAATGCTCTGTAATAACATTTTACCCAGGTCTCGCAAACAAACCACGGGGCAGGTTAAATATATTTACTTAATAAATAACATAACACACAAGAAATAATTCAGCCCAGTGAAAGGAAAGTTGGTATTATCTCCCGTTGAAATTACAATTACAATTGAATATTTTTTTAAATTGGCTTTACGCCACACGGACACAGATAGGCCTTATGGCGACCATGCGACAGGAAAGGCCTACGCGTGGAAAGGAAGTGGCCGTGGCCTTAATTAAGGTACAGTCCCAGCACGTGCCTGGTGTGAAAATGGGAAATCACGGAAAACCATCTTCAGGGCTGCCGACAGTGGGATTCGAAACCACTATCTCCCGGGTACAAGCTCACAGCTGCGCGTCCCTAACCCAATGGCCAGCTTGCCCGGTACAATTAAGTACGGCATGATTATGCAATTAAAATCACGTAGTACTTGAATACACGCTAGGAAACTAACAGACACTAAAGTGACTGCCAGACTGACGAATGCACGCGGCAAGTGGGTGAATTATAACCCAGTGTCCATGACCTTGGCAAAAATATGTACCCCTGCTACCCTTCTTCACAGCACATGCAAAGTCTCCACTACTTTCTGTAGCGCTATAAAAATCGGTTAGCCACGACGAACTGCATTTTGTGCGTACTTCTGCCCATAATTATGTTAATAATGAAAGAAAATAAAGGAAAGAAAGCAGATAAGACAACAAGGCTTGTACAAATGGCTTTTTTAAATAATTCCTAGTTCCTGCTGGCTCGAGTGGAATAATAATGTAATGTTCACTCCACAAAGTGGGAGGGGAAGCGACTCTCCCTCGTCGCCCCACCCCGCTACTGTTTGTAAACACGCCAAAGATGCAGAAACGTAAATCTAATAACTTTTTAATTTATACACGTGTAGACATTACACTCTATAAAAGAGTTGTTTCTATGAAACAGAAACGAATACTGTTCTCCGAAATACATGTGTAGAAGGCATACGTCTGTTTGGAGCTTCGGCTGCATTCCAACCAGGTTGTCCAGATTAAAACGATGTCTGTGTATTCGTCGCTGCTGAACACAGTAGCCATTGCCGATATGCAGACAGCAAATTTAGTGCGGCTGTACCATACACCAACCTAGAACCATGCGGTGGAAAAGGAGGTTTACTAATGCAAGGGGTGCATTAGACCGGTAACACTGAGTAACATGCTGCGAGCGACAGTCCGATTCTTATCTCTTCATATTCTGACGTAACCTGCCCGCTAGCAGTAGTTCCCCTGTGAAAATTAGTTGGTAGGTTTCCCATTCAACATTTTTGCGTACAGGACATTTATAAGTAGAAAGTACGGCGTTCGGGAGCCACCTGGTATGTCCCAGATATAAGTAAGGGGTGAGCCCTGCCCATCTTTGATACCTGTCTACGTCGCTGATTGATACTACGCATACAGTACGTACTTTTTAATTATTACCTGGTTTAGTTTCATATTTCTCTTCTGTAAATAATTAAAAATTGAGTCAACCATTTTCGTCTTCGTTTCCCTCCTATTTTTTTCTACCATTTTTCTCGGTAACGTATTCTCTTCAATTCATCTCATATCTCCCACACCATGGGAAGTAGTTTTCGCGTACAGCTTCTTTCATCGACTTCAAACTTTACCCCTCATTCCAACTAAATTTCACCAGCAATCATTCTAATTTCATGTCTGTCATTTCTAACTGTTGAAAAAGATGTCTTAATCCCACCCAGTTTTCACTCCCGTACAGTTAACTTGGGCCGAAAACAGACTGGGGTAAATACGTGACCTTTCTTATAGAATACTGCCAGTTCGCTGCATTGCCTCTACTGCACCGTGATTCCGTCTCACTACCATCCTGGAAAAATACACATCCTAAATACTTGAAATAATCTACCGGTTCCACTTTTATATTTCCAACGTGGCATTCATTCCTCTCAGTTTCCTCCCTAATGACATCACTTTATTTTTAGAAATGTCAATTTTCATATCATTCTCACTGCACCTCTATTCAAGTTCCTGCATATTAGACAGAGATGTACGCATTCCACTTTTAACTTGCCCATACTTGCCTGGAGAACGCACGATAATAACAGTACAGGCAGGGTGCTCAGTAGTATTGGTTACTGAGTGTATGATTCGAAGCATTGTATTGATTCATTCAAGTGTCCGAGTGAATCGATTCACAGGAACGACGGGCTGACGGCACACTGACTCGCAGCAGTCAGTGCTGCGTGGAGCACTCACGGTTCACACACGGTTCATTACCCTGATATTTCACTCCATCAAAATGCTTACCTAAATAAAAACAAGGCTCTCTGATCGAAATATTTCCATATTTAAATAAACATAATTTTAGGACACGAGTTCACTAGGTGAATATGAGCATATTTTATGCCCCAGTAAGGATCCTCTGTAAACTTGATGCTGCTGCTGGCTACCATTCGATTGTCATGGATGTCCTGGTAGAAGATTAATTTATAATTCTTTACCGTTTTGCCTTATCAAATGTTATTAAATTTTCCTCGCCTGCGAACCATGTGAACTTACCGCGGTTGGGAGGCTTGCCTGTCACAATGAAGCAGATAGCCGAGCCGCAGTTGCAACCATATCGGATGGGTATCTGTCGAGATACCAGACTAACAATAGTTCATCGAAAGGGGGGAGTAGCAGCCTTTCGGAAGTTGCAAGGAAGGCAGTCAGGTGATTGACTAATACGTCCTTGTAATAATACTCAACATGGCTTAGCTGAGTACATGCAGGTCTCTCTGTATGAATGATGCATTGATGATGGTTCCCTCTCGGGTAAAATATTCCGGAGGTAAACTAGTCCCCCATTCGGATCTCCAGGTGGGAACTACACGAGAGGGGGCGATCATCAGGAAGATGGATACTGACATTCTGCGAGTAGGAGCGTGGAGTGTTAGAAGTTTGAATCGTTGTGGTGGGTTAGAGAATCTGAAAAGGGAGATGGATGGACTAAAGTTAGATGTAGTTGGTATAAATGAAGTACGTTGGCAGGAAAACCGGGATTTTTTGGTCAGGCGACTACAGAATTATCAACTCGAAATCAAACAGGGGAAATGCAGGAGTTGGTTTAATAATAAATAAAAAATAGGGCAACGGGTAAGCTATTACAATCAGCATAGTGTCGTCAAGATAGACACCAAACCAATGCCCACCACAATAGTACAGGTCTATATGCCTACTAGTTCAGCGAATTATGAAGAAATCGAAATAATATATGAAGAGATAGAAGATTTAATACAGTATATAAAAGTGACGAGAATCTAATTGTGATGAGAGACTGGAATGCAGTGGTAGGCCAAGGAAGAGAAGGTAATACAGCAGGAGAATTGGGATTGGGACTAAGCAATGGAAGAGGAAGTTGGCTGCTTGAATTCTGCACCGATCATAATTTAGTCCTTGCTAATACTTGGTTGAAATACCATAAAAGAAGGCTGTATTCGTGGACGTGACTTTGAGACACTGGAAGGTATCAAATAGACTTCATTATGATTAAGCAGATATACAAAAACCAGGAGTTGGATTGCACAACATCTCCAGGAGCAGACGTGGACTCTGATCACAACTTGTTGGTCATGAAATGCCATCTGAAGCTGAAGAAATTGAAGAAAGGAAAGAATGCAACGAGATGATATCTAGACAAGTTGAATGAAAACGGTGTGAGGGACTGTTTCAAGGAATATGTTGAACAAGGATTAAATGAAGAGGCTGAAGGAAACACAATAGAGGAGAAATCGACAGTCGTGAAGAATGAGGCATCTAGGGCTGCTGAAGAAATGATAGAAAGAAAGGAAAGATTACCTAAGAATCAGTGGATAATTCAGCAGATACTAGCCCTGATTGACGAACGACGAAAATATAAGAATTCTAGAAATGAAGAGGGCAGAAAAGAATGCAAGCGATTAAACAATGAAGTGAATAGAAAGTGCAGGACAGCTAAGGAAGAATGGCTGAAGGAGGAGTGCAAGGATGATGAAGGTTTTATGGGCCACGGAAAGGTAGATGCTGCAGATAGGAAAGTCAAGGAAACTTTTGGAGAAAGGAAAACTAGCTGTATGAATATTAAGAGCTCAGATGGAAAACCACGTCCATGGAAAGAAGACAAGGCAGGAAGATGTTAGGACCATATCGAACAGTTGTATCAAGGTAAAGATGTAGATGATAGGGATGGAACAAGAAGGGGATCTTGATGCTGATGAAATGGGGGACACAGTTTTGAGTTCAGAGTTTGACAGAGCTCTGAGAGACCTAAATAGGAACAAGGCACCTGGAATATTTAGCAGTATTCTTTGTCATAGCGTGATTGTTACCTGGGTGATTGATTACCTCGGATCGAGAAGGGGAATTTCAGTCGCCTTGACAAAGAATACTGCAATGTATTCCACACGTCAGCCAACTGTACGCAATTTACATAAAACATCAACACGGTTCAACTCAAAAGAAGAACTAAATATATACCGGTAATTGAAAACCTAAGCACATATTTAAGAAGTGTAATTTTGCCACTTAGTTTGTGATTTCCTCATACATACTGCAACTCCATGTTACTGTCTGTGTTACTCTGATATTATTAAGTGTTTGTGCATCAGGACATGAACTATTGATTAAATATCCGGAGCAACTGAAGATCCTCTGTCTGGAGGCGCACGTGGTGGATATATTCAGCTTTTATCTCGCTGCATAGGAAACCCGGGGAAGCATTTGGGAGTCCTTTGAAGTCAAGACTGGTGTGAGACAAGGGGATGGACTCTCACCAATTCTCTTTAACTGTGTCTTGGAAAAGGTGATAAGGAAATGGAAAGAAGGAATCCCAGACAAAGAAGCATTCCGTATTGGAAGAGGGGCAGGTGCTATACGGATAGACTGCCTGGCATATGCTGATGATATCGCAGTCTTTGCCAGTGACATAGAAATAGCAAAGAAAAGAGTGGAACAACTCCATAGCATAGCAGAAATGACTGGACTGCAAATATCATACAGTAAGACTGAATTTATGACCAACATCAAAGAGGCTCCCCAAATGTTAAAGTTGAAAGAGGGGAAAGTCAAAAGAGTAAAGAGCTTCAAGTATCTTGGAGAAATAGTTCAAGAGAATGGATCAGAGAAGCTAGCTCTGATAGAACGAGCGAGAAAAATGGAAACAGCGTATCAGCTCACTAGAGACACCTACAACAAGAAAGCTTTGTCATATGGAGCCAAATTAAGACATCTGGACACAGTCATCAGACCTGAATGCTTATACGCAGCAGAAACATTGGACATGATTGGAAAGGGAGATCTAGAGAACATCAGAAAGAAAGAGAGGAAAATGCTCCGGAAGATCTTGGGCCCGAAAATGAAAGGTGGGGAGAGGAGACTTAGACCCAACAAAGAACTATACCAGAAGACAGAGGAAGTCGTGGTATTGATGAAAAAGCGAAGGCTTCAATTTTATGGACATCTACAGAGAATGGACACCAACCGTCTGACAAAAAGGATTTTCAGCTTCTTCAGCCTAAGGAAGACGGAACCAAAATGGTTTCGGGAAGTAAGGACCGACCTGGCCAGGATAGGAGTAGAAAAAGAGGACGTACTGGACAGAAACAAATTTAGACAAAAAGTGAAGGAGTTCAAGGGTTTTCAGGAGACTGGGGAAGAAC
The DNA here is from genome assembly GCF_040414725.1 of Anabrus simplex. Lineage (NCBI taxonomy): Eukaryota > Metazoa > Arthropoda > Insecta > Orthoptera > Tettigoniidae > Anabrus > Anabrus simplex. Next base: position 514,080,263 of record NC_090267.1, read on the forward strand.
TTGTGAAGAAGAAGAAGAGAACCTACACAGAAGAACAGAAGAAAGAAGTCAGTGCAAGGATGAAGAAGTACTGGCAGAATGTGAAGTCAGGACTGGTGAAAAATAACGTAAAGACTGTAAAACGTGGTCCATAGATGGCCTGAACGATAATTAATTAATTTATTATTATTATTATTATTATTATTATTATTATTATTATTATTATTATTATTATTATTATTATTATTATTTAGCGTATGGCAACACATTGGAATATACAACAACATATAAATGATATACTAAAATAACTAAGGTGTTATTACTATTAGACTTGAAACAGAGTATACAATGACAATTTATGCACTTGTATAGTGTGAGTTAATTTGTCCGTGTCCCCTGGGTGGTGCTAAGCGAGCAACAATAATTCACTGGCGGCCAAAATATCAACAGTTGTTGATCTCCTGGCCATAATGCACATGGATAATACCGCAATATAATATCCTCGTCAATAAACCCTTCTTGCAGTTAGCTATCGACCTCGTTATGAAACCACACTCCACATACACTGAGCCCACGAAGCTTGTCAAACTGAAGGGAACCCAGGTACCCAGGTACGCTGTGACTAGCGTGTTCAGTACACGTACACTCTTGCCTTGCTGACGTGCAAGCTAAGCTGCTTTGCTTGGGGCAAGCAAGTCTCAAGTAGAATGTGCCCACCTTTGATATTAGATTACAGCAGAGTTTACCATTAAGAACACTTCGTCGGCATAGAACAAACTGCTTACTACGTTTCCACTGAGCTGAACCTCTTCCTACCACTTTATACCTTTCATTAAATGATTCAAAAATGAAAGATTACAACCTTGTTTGATCCCTGTAAGGATTTGAACCAGGAACTTATTTTTATCATCAATTCTTACGGCGAACCTATTGTCAATATAAATGGCTTTGATTGAAAAACGTCTTAATATAGATTTATAGGCACGTTAAATAACCATTCTTAAGGAAAAAATCTGAAAAATTAAGTGAAATCTGAATATATCGAAATTTGAATTTAAGTACGTTCTGTTAAAAAGCTTCACTCTCCAGTGTCAGCTCTTCACTCTGTCGATCACACACTATTAAACAGGAAATAAATACAATACTAAAAATTACCCCTATTCGCCCTACTTATTAAATAAAATTTGGACAACATTTAAACGTTCTGCGTTAGCGCTTAATGAATCCCACACGAGGTAATCTCTGACTTAAAGGTGTGGAATGTGGATTAGCATATTCTTATCTGTAGTAAATTCTCTGTATTTAAACACAGTGTTCACCTCTCGAGACGATCTTTCATAATGTAATTTATCACTAAATAACATCCCACAAGAAATTTAAAAAATAATCATAACATTACCGATATAATAGACAGACCATTAAAAACCTTGCATATTTTTAAAAACAGAATTGCAATAATCAGTAATAATGTTATTGGATTCACGTCTCACTAACTACTATTTCGATTTTTGAAGACGCCGAGGTGCCGGTATTTAGCCTCGCAGGAATTCTTTTACGAGCCAGTAAATCTACCGACACGATTCTGACGTATTTGAGCACCTTCAAATACCACCGGTCTGCGCCAGGATCGAACCTGCCACGTTGGGGTCAGAAGAGAAGTGCCTCAACCTTCTGAGCCACACAGCCCGGCAATTGCAATAATAATAATAATAATAATAATAATAATAATAATAATAATAATAATAATAATAATAATAATAATAATAATAATAAGGATAGAAACAGCAATGAAAATATTAAGCGAACACTAGGTGAAAAGCACCTGAAGGGAAAGTGCAGGGTGTGGAGCGCGTCTAATGGAGGGTCAGTGAACTGGCAGCCGGTTGGATTCGAGCCAGTGAAAGAGGAACGGTTTTTCAAACGTCTCGCAGTGTATACTGGAGTGGAGACTAAGCGGGACTTCATTAAGATAAGTTCTAAATTTAGAATTCCTAGGTGTTTAGATGGAAATAAGCATAACATATTTCCAAATAATGTGTGACTTGATTGAATCTGACGATATCCTTTAGGAACGGAACATGCCATTCTTTGTTTTATGGTATGAGTTGATATTCCTTATTTAATAGCGTTATTTTTGCAGGTATGTTATATTGAACTTGTGCATTCGACGGACTTAAATTGCATTAAAATATGTCCGTTAAAATTCTTCAAGAATCCCGGAATGAGATAATTCTCGTGTTCTGAAGGGGAATGTCTTCAAAATTTTAGTTCAAGTGGAGGAATAATGTGTTATCTAACGCTAGTAATGACGTCGTCTCCACTCATTCTTCTCTGTGAGACGTATATTCGAGGCGTTGTCAACAACAGACGATGTCTGGCTTGATGGATGTGGTACTTAGGTCTCTTTCATCACTCAACTACTAGCTGTAAGCTTCTTATTCCTCAAAACAATGTTCTTTTAAATGCTCCACTTCGTACAAACTTTTCTTTAATGCCACGTAACATTGCAGTTGCGTCTTCTGGCTCGAAAGTTCACACACAAGGCTTAGAAACTGTTTTTCTTTCAATGTTAGTTAGAAAGAATCTTATCAGAAATGAAGATTGTTAGTTGAGAGAGTGTTAACTTGTAGAGAGAAGTTCCACATTTTGATAATTAATTATCAGAACTTCTCAAATGTTAATCTTATCCCTGATTATCGTTTAATGTACTGGTATTATTGTGGGCTTAAATCATCCAAACTTAATGAAATTATTTTTTCATCAGTATAGTTCTACCGCATAATTCTTTTGATTAACGTTTATTGCTTTGAATTTTCCCAACTTCTGCTTCATAGTTACATCTATATTTACATTCAAAGAACGAACGTTTCCACGATAAGAATTTTTCCTTGTTTAATCTTGAATTATACCTGGCGGATTTGTTTCTGTTGAACGTATTGGTTAACGGGTCAACATGGCCAGGTCATGTGAATTCAAGTCACTAGCGTTCAGTGCAACAGCCAGGACACTGATAACTTTCCATATCATTACCTCTTTTTACACAGCTCGATAGAACACAAACGCTATTATAATTTCACGTGATTCTGTTCACCCAACAATGAATGCGCCTTGACCAAACTTTATATCACTAATTCCGTGTATCCATGCCGCCAACGATCCTTAATCTGAGACTAAAAGATTCAAACAAACCCTGGAATTTTACATTTAATGTTATTCATTCTAGTCTCACTAACTACCTTTATGGGTTTTGGAAACGCCGAGGTGCCGTAATTTTGTCCTGCAGTTATTCATTTACGTATCAATAAAACTATCCACTCGAGGCTGGTGGTTTTCAGCACCTTCAAAAACCATCAGACTGATCCATGATCTATTGCTCTACCCTCAGAGCCTTCGAACTAATTTCCGCGACGGTGCATAGAATTCCTTCGTGTTAGAAGGGATGTTAAGGGATGTCAGAACAACGACGTGGAGTGCGGAATGAATTTCCTTCCGCCCTTCAAGCATCTGACTACCTCATCCGGATCTGAACCCACGGCCTTGAGATCGTTGATCTATAGAGAGAGCTGTGGAATGAGATGAAGGAAGCATTCTGCTTGTAAGTAGTTCATCCATCGCCTGGAAAATATTCGTAACTTCCTTAACCTGCGGAGGAGAGGAAATATCGCCAAGCAATGAGGGTACCTTCCTCCTTAAATACTTTCGCATATTCACTTTTCACTTACTCAGAGTCCCAAAAATACTTTTTTTAGCCATAAAGTCGATTTTTTCTCGGATGTTCAAATGGTGGCTTGTCTAAAGGATTATGTCACTATGGTGCGAACTTGGCTGATTTAAACTAAAATAACGCAGCAACCATCATGCCCTAGTCTTCTCCACTGAATTCACTCTATGTCCCCTCAACATTGCAATTATTGTCAGTTTGGCTGGTTGTCATCCGACCACAATTTTGGAACGCGCTCAAGAAACAGGCACAGAGTTGTTTGCTCTTTTCAGAAAACTGAACAAGCAATATCTTTTTAAAGTTAAAAACTTCATGATTGTTCTGTATTGAATAAAGAAATAAGATGATGTACAATATTATAGGGAAGGATCCACCTTTCAATACTCCGTAGTAAGTTGGACTAAAAAGTAGTTACAACCTGTTTATTGGGACCGGTTTCAACACATTTCAAGTGTCATCATCAGCCAATTAGCGAAGATCTTAAAACAACTAATATATTGAACACAGGCAAAAAATTAACATTGTATCATATCGTAGCAATTCAGTTAATGTTTTGAACATTAACTGAATGTTTTGAACATTAACATTTTTTAACATTACTTCGCTACCATTTTGGGAAAACACTTAACATACTGTGCCCTTTTAAAGGCAACAACTGCGGTGATCTCTTCTTTCTTCTGTGCGCCGGCTGCTCCTGTAATAAATGACATGTAAAATCATACTCACCACTGCATGTAGACTCTTCTTTCTCAGTCGTGCCCGTCCGTTATCCCCGGAGAGGCCACCCGCTGATAAAGGAGTGAGGGAATGAAAAGAAGGGGTAAACTAACTAAAATGACGGTACCCAAGACTGAATTAAAATTAAATAAAAGACTGATTTATTAAATAAAAGCAAAGTGCGAAAATTGAACGTAAATTGAACTAGTAAAAAAATGTAAACAAATGAAATAACAGTGACTAATAAAATACTAAAGAGTAAGGATCTGCCTTGCAAACAATCAAAAACTGCCTAAGTAAACTGACTGAAGGTCAAAACACCTTAATTAAAATATACCAGACTCTGTTGACACTGTCTTCAAGTTAAATAAAATGACTCAGTTTAAAACTCTGGTCAGAAAGACCACCTTCTTGAAATGCAGAATTACATTACGGAGAAAGGTATCTCCCAAATAAATTTAAAATAGTTGACTCACAATAAAGTAAAATTAAATTCTGTTATGCCATCAAACCACTGACTTATAGGAGTTATAAAATGTTTAACACCTGTTGCTCATTTGGTAAAATACCCAAATTTAAATAATCATGGACTGCACTAAGCAAGTGTATTACTTAAGGAATAAATTCGAAGAAAACAGAACAACCATGAACATCACACTTCCTTTCCGACATAACCATTGTCTTATACAAACTTCATGATTAAACCAAATTAATTATCGAAACATCACTCTGAGTGTATCCAACCACTCATCTAAATTTTAAACTTCATTTGCATGTCTGTGATAGACTGGACTTCTTAAAATAAACAGAAATTTAGGCCAAATGCCTGATGTTAACATTATCAAATGATAGCGATCCTTGTACATTAAAATTTCTATAGAATTTTGCCGCTGACTGCGTTTCATTATTAATTCATATTCGTGGTATCACCACTAGATGGAGGCAGATGCCATCTTATTTACCATTTATTGCGGCAGTTTTATACAATTGGTTTATTTAAAGATCGCTTCATTTCAAAATAAAAATGTAGTGGATTTTAAAAGAAAGTTTGGTAATTACTTAGATGCCTGGTATGAGCATACCACTACCATTTCGACTGTGACATAATCGATGATCCAATAAACCTAGCGTCTGAAATGGTATTTACATCATTACATTAATTAACGGAGAAACACTGCTCCGACAAAAAAATACAGAGATCAAAAAAAAAACTAGCCTAGCTACACTTATCTATTTACATCACATCAAATATAAATAATTCACATACGCGTGCGTCCTACAAATAAACGGTAAAAGGTACAAACAGAAAAGAAAACAAATAAGCAAACTGGATCCCACCATCGCGGCCTACTGGAAATTAAAAGGATAGAAAGCGCAAAACAAACTCGGAGTCACCAGAAAAACATACCCCGCTGCGAGTAGCAAAATAAAATATTGCGAATATGACGGCAATCTCAAACTTCAGACGATAAATGTCTGGACATGATATTATTTAACCTTGATGGACAAATTACTGTTACTTCACGTCATCCGTGACTCTACATAGAGATTCAAAACACATTGACTCGTCGCTCTGTTCACATTGTACACTGGCTAGCATTTTTATCGAGCATCTACTTTCCCTGGAATTATTTAAACAAATACAGGCTCCTGCCTGTAGTATCGTAACCCATGTCGTAACACATTTAACACACGTGGTTAAACTCTTTATTTCACAATTCTTTTTACTCATTAACTCGCGACGTCATTATTATTCATTATTCTCACAACACAGCCTCGCTCGTATCCGGCGGGCACAAATATCTGTCGTGCACATTACGGCTTCTTACGACAAATCAAGACATGGTCCCAATATCATATTTCCATCATCAACGTAGCTCATCAGGGATATTAATCATCTAGCTCGATCTCTCGATCATTCACTGTTAACACATCACAAAAATCAGAGAGCTGACTCATCAATGGCGCTCGCCGTTTCTATCAAAACAAAGAATGACGAGATTGCCTCTCAAAACACAAATGTTGAAACATGCGCCACTGCAACTACCCAGAGATAAAAATTCGCGTCTACCAAAAATCGTCGCAAAATACGCGGGGTAAGTACAATCAAAACCGGACATCAGAAGGATGATTCCGCAACATAAAACAAGCTGAAATGCGCAAAAAATAGCAAAATAAACATTGAAATCATCGCGACGGCGTCCACAAGAACAAAACTCCAACAAAATCGACTCAAAACCAACGATCTAAAATCATGATGAATAATAATAATAAACTGACATTACACTCGTAGATCCAATATCAAAGCTGCCTAACTGTCAAAGTGACATACTACAAAATCAACCATAAATACCCGCAAACAAACATCTACTTAAACAAAGTGCACAAAATAAGCCTATCTGAAAGTGCAACATAAACATTATTATTATTATTATTATTATTACTATTATTATTATATTATTATTATTAGCATATTATAAAACTGTGAATTATTTACAACCCTACCTAGTACTCTAAACTACATTGATCATCGATTTTGCCACGGTCCTACATATTTATTTACATTATAATGATGCTCATACCTGTGATGGTGAAGGCAGGTCGGTTCACCCACCGGCCCCGGTCATGGTGGAAATTAGAATTCCATCTTCAAGCTGATGTGGTATTCCAGATTTTTACACACGCAAATTTGACACATTCTTGCTATGCCGTGACACACGTTTATATTAGCATAAACACTCGTATTTCTCTCACTCCAGTGAAAGTTAGAAAATGCCACTGCAGACTCCTGCCTGTTGTGTAGAAGGATGGTCGCCTCGCTATCTACCTGCAAAACACCTGCTGGCCTGCTCGCCGATCCCTCAGCTCTGTTTACACTACAGCTTACAGTACATTCACCCTACTGGGACATAACTGTCTCCTCAAGGTTGACTATTGCGGTCTCCATTGAAGAAAGTCAATCACCTTCCTGTCTGTCTTTACTGGTTTCTCCCCGTAAACATCTCGCTTGCCAAACAGTTTGTAGAATGGTAGAAACAAGCTAAAATACAGTTTATGTTGTGGAGAAAATTTTATACTGATCTCACATGTAACACTCCCTGCTGGTTAGAAATGTTTTTATGTAAATATGCTGAAAAACATGGACTTGTTTCCCTCGACTAGTAATGTGAGTTCATTTGAGTTGAAAGTGTAATTCTTGCCTACTCTCCCTGAATTTACAGTAAAAGTCTGTGAAAATGTTCATTTTCTGAAATGCTATTCTCCCAAGTAAATAATACAAGGCTTTCTAAAAATGCCTACAAGTGTCTAATCGCTTTCTTACCAGCCAAAATAAAGCTGACTAAATGCATTTGCTGATACACTCTGTCACTCTGTCGAACGTAAATTCACTGAGAATACTGAAATAACACTAAAAGTACTCAAGACAATAGCTGAAAACTGAGAACTCTGAAGACACTGAGAATGACTCAAAACACTGAGAATACTGAATGACTGAGAATTCAGAACGACTGAGAGCTCGAAACACTGAGAATTCAGAACGACTGAGAATTCAAAACACTGAGAGCTCGACCCTGTGGTCGCTGGGTTTTGTAGAAATTTCTCCCACCACCTGGAAAATAGTTCCGTGGAAGGGATGTGGCGTAATAATCTCGGGAGCGCTTTCTCGTACATCCGTAGGTTATGGTTTTCAAAATTTATATGCAAAACTTCCTAAATTTTGTCCGACTCACATGTGATATTGCGCCGCGGGAAATGATCATAGGATAATCCACACGACGGTGCGCGTCACTGGTGTTATTTTCTTCCGGTGGATGGCCTCATCCTGCCATGACAGCTCCTTCTTCTAGATCCTATTACTCCTCCGTGTGAAGTTGAATTTTAATAATTAGGCACTAATTAACCACAGATTGGTACTGATAATTCACCAAATATTATAAAGAAGTCAGGACACTGTTTTTCACTACCACATCGGGCTTCAGATCGCGAGATACTGACTGTAGATTTCCCGGTATGACAGCTCATTCAAATTTAGAATTTTCTGATTGGCTGAGACTTTCGCGCCCTTCCAAACGTGGGTGCATCCGCTTCCTCCCAAGAATTGGCGGTTATAGTCGTTGCCCCCCTATTGTCCTAGCAAAGTAGGTCAGGCTTCAACGCGTGCTTTTCTTGTGAGAACGACCAGCAAGTCGCCACTACCAGGCGGTGTCATAAAATTTATTGGAAGGATGGTTTACAATTTGGTCGTGCCTAGAGAAGAGTTTCATGAATTCTCTCGCCGTCTGACTGGCGCCAGAAAGTTCCTTTGTGACTGCTAGTTTCACAGCCTCACTGTGGTATCTCATATGTGAAATATTCAATTTAATTGTGAATTAAATTAGGCCAAATTCGCTTATGGGTGCAATACATAGCTTAATGTGCATTAAGTTGTTACCTGTGGTTTCAAGGTGATCCAGTTTTAGAATGAGGTGTCTAAACAAGTAGCAACTGCTCAAATATAGAATATTCGCCCTAGTTCAAGAATTAAAAGCGAAAAATCGTAATGTACATTGCCACTTCCCTGGCAACAAGCGCCCGGAAGTAAGACATATTCAACATTGTTTTTCCTGTTGAGCCAACAAAGTGAGTGGCCTTTGACGAATGATGTTACCGTACCCGCGGAGGAACATTTGCGTGTACTGTTCGTGGACTGTGGTTACCTGCATTAGGTTTAGGCACACTTGCACGACACTGCGCGACGTTCCACCTCTCCCTGTACAGCCAGCAGTGTGGTCCAGCCCGTTATGTAGCGAGAGCTGCATAAATTCTAGGGGATCTGATGGGTCGTATCGTATCCCTAAAGTTTATGCAGATATCATAGCATAATTGCTGTGCAGGATAGAGTATACTTGTTGTTACCAGCTTCAGTAAGAGTAATCAGTTATCAACAGTTCACGTTGAAGGAAGAAATCGTGGAGGATATTGCTCATTGCAAGATTCGTATATTTGAAATTAAATCATCTTGTGGGCCGATGACCTCGATGTTGTATTTTATGTTCAGTCCGTCAGCGATTCCACTGGTGGGATCCTCAACAGCTCTGCCATCAGCTGTCATAGATGGCCTGGGCATCACTAAAGAGGCGCACTAGGGAAATGAGGAATGATGTAGTTTCCCGTTGCTTTCCTCACCGAGACAGAAGTTTCTATTACATATCAGACTGCCAAGGCCACTGAAATGCATACACCAACCGACCCTATGAGCAACATTTTCACACCATTCATAGCAGGGACTGGCTGCACAAGGAATGGCTCATACCTCAGTCACTTTCATATTGTCAAAGCCAAGGATGAGACTGAGACAGGTCAATTAAAGTAACAGAATTGCTCTAGCCCATACCAGAAGACATAGTGCACTGTAAACACTAGGTTCCGCCAGCAAAGGCATACCTCGATGTTAGGCCCCTTTAAAGAACAAGCATCATCATCATCATCATCATCATCATGCAATCATGACCTCTGAGCTGAACTTCGTGCATGTGTCGTGAAATGTTTTGTGTTAGTGTTGCTGTCGAAGGGTGGACGCTAAAGGCTCCGTTATCAGGTCTTTGAAATATGGATGTGGCGCTGAATGTAAAAGATTCCATGGATAGACCACGTCGCCAACTCTTTCCTGGTAGCAAATTATGGAAAGTCCTAAAATTCTCAAAACATAAGAAATCCACCCATTTCCATCACATGATCCGACAAATGGCTAACGCAGGCTGATAGAAGTGATCAAGGAAGGAGAACGTGGCTGGACCTACAATAGTAATTCGACTTCTAGAATGCGGGAACTTTGAAACACACAATAGGAAATAATTCTTCACTATGGTCGCTGTGACGAAAGGGTACCTTGGTTCTTAAATGCATGAACACACATTTGAACAAACATACTGTAGTTAAATTGAGACAGAAAGAGAACGGGCCAGAAAAACACGGAAGAACAATACCTGAATGTCTTAGAGACATCTAGTTATGTCTGAGCTGCTGACGTAACATGATGGATAGCACTAACGCTACCGTCTATCCCACTAGTTATCATTTGGTTACGAACTTAAAAATACTGCAGTAAATGTGAAAATGTCGATGATCAACCATTGCATAGCTCGGAATTATTTTTCAATGTTTGTATTTTAAACCAAGTCCGTTCGAATGAAACAGTGAACACGGGGGATTCCGGACAGCCATATTTATTTATTTATTTATTTATTTATTTATTTATTTATTTATTTATTTATTTATTTATTTATTTATTTATTTATTTATTTATTTATTTATTTATTTATTTATTTATTTATTTTAGTCTTGCTCTGCCTCGACGGCATTGTCTTCGTAAGGATGAAAACATTCCGAATTATGTCGCTCTCTTTTATTCAGTGTCCACTATTTTCTGTGCGACGTACTCCATTCTGTGCATTGCAATACACTTTTCTGTGTATTCTTAACACTGTTGTTGAAAAATTAAACTATCCAGGAGAGAATAATAATAATAATAATAATAATAATAATAATAATAATAACATCATGCTGAGTACTTCAGACGTTAGAGCACTGGCCTTCTGAGCTCAAATTGGCGGGTTCGAACTCGCTCAGTCCGGTGGTATTTGAAGGTGCTCAAATACGTCAGCCTCGTGTCGGTTGATTTATTGGTACGAAAAAGAACTCCCGCAGAAAAAGGTTGCTAACTTTGGCGTCTCAAAAAACCATAAATATTCAGTGATTGCTCGTGAGATACAAATTAGTTAGTTAGTTAGTTAGTTAGTTAGTGAGTGAGTGAGTGAGTGAGTGAGTGAGTGAGTGAGTGAGTGAGTGAGTGAGTTAGTTAGTTAGTTAGTTAGTTAGTTAGTTAGTTAGTTAGTTAGTTAGTTAGTTAGTTAGTTAGTTAGTTAGTTAGTTAGTTGGTTAGTTAGTTAGTTAGTTCGTTCACTCGTTCGTTCGTTCGTTCGTTCGATCGTTCGTTCGTTCGTTCGTTCGTTTGTTCGTTCGTTCGTTCGTTCGTTCGTTCGTTCGTTTGTTCGTTTGTTCGTTCGTTCGTTCGTTCGTTCGTTCGTTCGTTCGTTCGTTCGTTCGTTCGTTCGTTCGTTCGTTCGTTCGTTCGTTCGTTCGTTCGTTCGTTCGTTCGTTCGTTCGTTCGTTAGTTTAGTTCTGTTCTCGTCTGTGTGACCCACTCACTTCATATCTCACAAGCCGCCACTGGGTATTGTGGAGTTCTATAAAGTTAAATTTCACTAAATTGATTGTAAAGTAACGAGGCTGTTATTTATTTTTATAAAAGTAATGCTGAACGATGGCAACACTGTCAGAAATAATGCCTTGACTTACTGAGTTCAGGCTCATTTTATGTGCTCGTACAGAGTCAAAATATCAGCCAGTATTTTTTGCTCACATTTACACGGCGCTACTATACAGCGGCCATATGTCCTGGAACGTGTAACACTCATCGTTCATGAACCACGCACAGGGCGATGGGACTGCAGTAGCAGAGCCTCCACACTCACCAGACCTCTCTCCGAGCGATGTTAACCTCACTCTCAGACTACAAGATCCATTGCGTCGTTTGATATACGAAAGAACATTGTCAACAATGTGAAACATGAGACTGGTGAGGTGACGTTCCCCGCGACGTTAGCAGCAAGTTGTGGACAATCCAGGGGACGGCACTGAGGGCTGACAGTTTGGTCGCTTTGTATCCCACAGCTGGCAAACATACTCGGCATTATTCACTCATTCCACTCCCATCTGTATATTTACATTGTCTCGTATATCCCGCATTCGTGCGAAGCGAAAAGCTGCCATATATCAGACCACAACCTTCGAAACTCCCATCTTACTTTCGCAGGAATGTTGAGAAATTGCGAATGTTTTAACAGTCCAAATTGGCACCAGGTATGGGCATCTTCCCTTTACAACAGAAATGTAATGAACCACGAACAACCACATTTCAAAGAACAATACCCATCTTTTGTGAACACCAAGTATCGGCAGGAGCCTTTCAGTTTCACACCCTTCGCGTTCAATTACCGACATCTACAGTTTTCGGAGGATCTGATCTGGATCAGCATGTTACAGCTGTTCGACGGGTCCCAGGTATCGCCAGTCCATGTTAATGCTGCGCATGGCATCTCCTGTGATGTGGCCGATGTACATCCAGTGAATCCCTCTCACGTAACTCAGTAACAACGCACTGAAAGACATTTCGTAGTTGCCGCTAGAAGAACCGCTCTGTGATAATATTTCACTTTATAACTCTGATTGGAAAGATTCAGTATTTTATTAACTCTATCAACGAGTTATCAATCCAAGTGGTACATGTGTCGCGGATCAGCATTTCTCTCTGCAACATAGCGACATAACAGTATTTCGAACTACAACGGCGAATTGATCTTAGGGACATATTTTCTTGTTTTGATCCCAGTTTGTTGCAAATGGAACGTCCTGAAAGTCTGGTGTTAGAACAATTGCTATGCAAAATGTCTATACTTGTGTCAAATGAGCGAATTACAACTGTTGGATGTTTTTGATGATGAGGAGAATAGCACCTTTAAATTGCTTCTTTTGCACTTTCCTTTTTACATCGTATGGGTACTTATTTCTCTGTGGCATCACACTTAAAACTTGATAAACACAACATAAATACGGTTACACATTTGGCTGAAAGGAAATATTAGTATGTGGCACGGTATGGATTTTAGAAAAAAAAATACTCAAAGAGCTACTAGGTATTGATAAATTTATATTTAGTAAAAAATAAATATACAGTTAAATTCTTCTGCTGAGATTCACCCATATTAGTTCTGAAAGCTATCATATTCCTGCACCACTGCTTTTGAGAGGCCAAGATTTAAAACGATAAAATATAAATACATTTATAAATGCGAGTTTAAAACTTCCTGAAAAGAATATCCCTTTTGCATCCGTGAAAATCAAATGGTCATGAATACGTTTCCCTGTCATGCACATTTAGCAACGTCTGCTAACTGCACATGACCGCTAGTTATAACACACAGACTTCTCGGTTGCTTGATAACATTGTCTGACCATCCATCCATACCTTACATCAGAGCCTGCACGGTTTCTAGCTAATATTGTCTGACCCTCCATCCATACCTTACATCACAGCCTGCACGGTTGCTAGGTAACATTGTCTGACCATCCATCCATATCTTATATCGCAGCCTACCCGGTTGCTAGCTAACATTGTCTGACCACCCATCCATACCTTACATCACTGCCTCCACGGTTGCTAGGTAACATTGTCTGACCACCCATCCATACCTTACATCACTGCCTGTACGGTTACTAGGTAACATTGCCTGGCATCCGTCCAAACCTAACAGCACAGCCTGCATATTTGATAGGTAACATTGTCTGACCATCCATCCATACCTAACAGCACAGCCTGCATATTTGATAGGTAACATTGTCTGACCACCCATCCATACCTTACATCACTGCCTCCACGGTTGCTAGCTAACATTGTCTGACCACCCATCCATATCTTATATCGCAGCCTACACGGTTGCTAGCTAACATTGTCTGACCACCCATCCATACCTTACATCACTGCCCCCACGGTTGCTAGCTAACATTGTCTGACCACCCATCCATATCTTATATCGCAGCCTACACGGTTGCTAGGTAACATTGTCTGACCACCCATCCATACCTTACATCACTGCCTGCACGGTTGCTAGGTAACATTGTCTGACCACCCATCCATACCTTACATCACTGCCTGCACGGTTGCTAGGTAACATTGTATGGCCACCCATCCATACCTTACATCACTGCCTGCACGGTTGCTAGGTAACATTGTATGGCCACCCATCCATACCTTACATCACTGCCTGCACGGTTGCTAGGTAACATTGTCTGACCACCCATCCATACCTTACATCACTGCCTGCACGGTTGCTAGGTAACATTGTCTGACCACCCATCCATACCTTACATCACTGCCTTCACGGTTGCTAGGTAACATTGTCTGACCACCCATCCATACCTTACATCACTGCCTGCACGGTTGCAAGGTAACATCGTCTGACCATACATCCATACCTTACATCACTGCCTGCACGGTTGCTAGGTTTACACTTCAGTCACAGTGACTTCTGTAACGGAAACATTCACATGACCCGCAGCATAAGACATATTTTTGTCGAAAACTGCACAGATAACAACTAGTTACCAAACTGCGTAGAAAGTCTCAATTTTCTATCTCAAACAGTAAGTGCCCCAATTTTCCTTAGCCTCTCCCACTTAGGGATGCTGAATGTCTTGGTGTATATTTGCACCATCCAACAGCGTCGATCATCAATATGGCTAGCACATAGCAAAATAAAGGCTCTGTAGGCGGCTTTAATTACGTGCAGAGGTATCTGTTCATTCTCCAATAACGACGGTGTATTGAGCTCTATGGTAATATTCTCATCAAGGCACTGCGATACATTTCCATAGGTTTCAGAAAAAGAAGATCATTACTGAATACGCTACAATGTTTGCTCGTTAGAAAATCATTGCGGCAGTAGTACATATAAGTAAATTTACAATTCTTAACCCTATCAGCAGGGGAAGAATGAATTGTATGCTGGCATCAAGGTGACGTGCCCGTGCTTCGCAACGGAATTCTACATCGTAAATAGTCTACACGTTATACAATTGTAACAAACTGCAAGGCTTTTTGCGTTACCCGAAAAACACCACGGCGACTTCGTCATGCGAAGTCCGGGTTGGAGAATTTTAATTATAACGTCTGGCCTTCTTGCTCACTGCCGGTCAGAATCTAGTTAGGGAGTTTTCATTTTAATGCCAGGCGCCCCTTGCCTACAGCAAATCAGAATCGAATTGGGGTCTGTTTATTTGAATCATAATGGCAAGTCCCATTGCCTTATGCTGGTCACAAAATCAAGATTAAGATCCCAGGGATAGAGCATGGAACACAGCAAAACATGTTTCTCCAAAACTATTAGAGATACGAAGAACATTCACATAAAGAGAATTTTAGCAAATCTAATTTCACTTCGTGCTCTCCATTGTTCAATAGGACTAACACTTAAGTCAGCTTCTTCAATTTTAAGGGTTCCAAGCTTGCGTTTTCCTGCCACTTTCTTCTGATTTTTTCGCTACGTAACCCGCTTAAAATATAACGTAATAGTAGTGTGCCCTATAGTGCCTTGGGTCCCATCACGCAAACGCCGAGATCGAACCAAGTGCATTACAGTGATCAATATATCCACCAAAGTGGTGGTGCTTGGCACATAGCTTACCTTGCGATACGTATCCACTTCAGCAGCTCAGGACTGCATGATTCATGGGATCAGGGTGAAAACAAGGGCCTAATTAGATAAATAAAGAGGATACCAAAAAGTGCAAGGTCAAAATAGATCCTACAAAAAAATAACAGATAATTATGCTGCATTCAAAGGTTTTTTTTGCTAGGGGCTTTACGTCGCACCGACATATTCAAAGGTTTTACAATAAGGGTTTTATTACAATAAAATCAAACTTGCAGAAATACAAATATAAGAGCTGTCTAAATATACATGGGACTATTAAAATATGGAGCCGTCGATCGTCAGAGCAATTAAAGCAGTCGAGAAAACACACTCACGAAACCTCATGGCTGTAACAAGCATAACAAAATAGGGTAAGTAATGGAGTATAAAACGGATATCTATACAAATACTGGTTTAACAGCATCATCCTACACCTCTCTATTCTATGCCATAGTCCTCAGAACTCTCCACCTAACTAATATAAACAGACATTATACAGTGCTCTAACAGAGCATCGATCCCTGGGCCAGCTAAGAGCAAGGCAGCTAACAAAACATAAGAATAACAGGAACTCTTCTACGTCGTCCTGTGACCAACACATAAAGGGCTAGACGGATAAAATGACAGATACAAATGGAAATGTAATCACAACTAGTACCGTAACAAAAAGGTCGATGTCTCCCTAAACACTTGACAGACAGCAGTCTGCTATTTACTGCCGCATTCCTGTGTCGTGACGTCACACACCCTCCTCCCTCGCTCACTCTGGGCACGTGACAGGAGTCGGCCATGCTTTATTTCTACAAATAGCTTACAGCTGACGACTGGGGAAACAACTGCAGGGTGAATCTTACTTTCACTGTCCCTTACGGAAACTGGCCCACATAGCGCTCACATAATCATGCATGGGCTACATGCAATCGAATCTATTTCATTATCAATACAGCATAATCTCGCTGCTGCCTCCACGGGGCTTATCCAATACAGTACAAGGCGCAATCCACTGCGCTATCTCTACTTGGCCGTTACCAGGCATATCAAACTCATATAACACATTATTAATCTGCGCTAGGGCTTTCTCTACTTCAGTTTGCACAGTCAGCTAATTATATACTGCTCATGTATCTCAAACAGAATGACACGTACCTCCTGACACGTTAACCTGAGTAAGTTAAGGGATAAGTCACGATCTCCAATAAATTATGTAAGACCTCAAAGATATGTACCTGACTCTGCTCTATCAACAATATCTGTCTGCCTGACATCGCTTCCTTGACCCTAATGGTCCGACATGAAAAGTGGAGACAACAAGTACTCTATACTTAGAATACCGAATGGAAACGTTATCACACAAACGAGGAATATACAACATGCAACCTACAATTTAATATACTGAGTTCGAGTCCTGGGCATAGCTACACAGTACAACGATTTATCCTAATATAAATTTACATGTTGGCTGACGGCCAACCTTGTTTCTATCCTGAGGAGTCTAACATGGAGTGCTTCTTACAAATTGGAAAGCTCTGACCTGAAATGATCGATGGACATGACGGAACGGCCCGTCATTGGACAGCTGGAATTACTGCATCATGACAGGCTTCGACGCGGGAGGCAGATACGGGCGGATGACCGGAGACATTCTGGCTGGCGAGAACATTTCTTGCAGCTTCTCAGGTGGTTGGAGGATGTCCCCTTCGGTGTCGTGATGAGCAGGTGAGCAGATGTTCCCGGGTCGACTCCCGATGCTGTGTGGACTCCTCGCCTTCTTCAGCTCCCGTCACTGCTTCCTCAATATACATTGGCAGTAGCTCGTACTGGGTTGATGTAGGGAAAACTGTAAAGAAATGTCTATTAAACACAGTCCGTATTCGATGCCTGTTTCCACTACCACCATCCCTCACACGTTCTTTTGACCAAGTCACTTTCAGAGTTTAGACTTGATACCCAAATGTTCTCTTTATAAAACATGACAGCAGTTTCATGTTAGACTTTCACTCAGACCGACCTTCCTGACACAATAGATAACCTGAGCCTTCAATAATCCGTGCGTTACGTTTGTTACCATTGAACCTCAAGTAATATGCAGCTACTAGTCAAACAGTCTAATTATTAGCAGTACACCCTCTCATGATAGGAGATCAGCGCATGTAATAGCAAGAATTCAGCTTAATTATGCATGTTGATTACTTACTTTTCCCCAGATTCAATCGTGCTAGGTGTATGCAGCTCGAAGATAAAGAATCTATTCTGGATGCCGACTCGCAGCGTGACGACCTCGTTCTAGCAGCCGTACAGTCAATGAATGAATCTTACGCGCTCGTCTGTCATGTATTTATAATTAGGCTGGCGTTAACACGCTTGTGTGTTGGCGGTCTGTATACCCGCGCCCGCGACTGGAAGCTTCTCACGCACAAAAAGCGTCAAGTACCTCACTTAACGTATGCACTTATAATTATAGCCATGTTGCATATCAAAATTTACCGGAAATTATGCAGGTTGCAATTCTCTTAGCAGATCCAGTGCATCTCTTCTGTAGCCGGAGATATTAAATTAATTTCTTCTTCCCTCCAAAGCTTTGTCATCCCGCGAGATTCACGAAGTGGTGCGCGTCCAACACTATTAATAAAGAGGCTTCGCTTGGGCAATAAATTCCTTTTATGAGACTCTGGAATTTTCATAATGATACTGCTGCTATGTTCCCACGAGAAATGCTCCACCTGGACTCTCTTATACAATGACTTTCATGGTGGTCTCATGTAATCCAGACTATTTGCACATGAACTGTAGCCCGTGTGTTAACGAGAATCTCTCCTTGAAGCACGTCCCAGTGTTTTAGAAGCCTTGAGCTGACGTTGGCCTGGTTACAGCTACAGATTCCTACAGCCAGTATCTCGAAAACGGTTGGTTTCAGGGCCTTAAAACCTGTTTATGGTTTCCGAAAGTGATTTACCGAATTTTTTTCTTCGTGTCGTGAGACTTAATGTAAGCTTTGTTTCATCTTTGTACGATAAATGCGATATTCCGCATGCATTAATCTATGCTAATGTGCCAAAGGGCCCATATCAGGGTTTTCACGGCAAGCCTTTGATATTTGCGAATAACACATAGCCTGTGTTATCCGGAATGATGCTATCTTTCAAATGGTGAAAAAAATTCAAAATAGAGCAACCAGTTTCTGAGATTATCCGTTACATAGCCACAAACAAATTATCTATCTTTTTATATATTACCAGGATTCTGGTACAAGGATTTAGCACAACCATTGTCATGGAGCTCTCCGTGAGAACATGCAGTAACAGCCAGAAGGATACAGTTGTATATACCACACGTCGCAATCCAATGGTTCCAAAAATTACTGAAGTCCAATACCACTCGTTCACTCATCATTCTGCTTCTACTTCGACTGTCCTCAAATTGTACAACTGCGGGGACATTAATGAACAATATGGTATATTGCGGGCGAGGGCTGCGAGTAAATGCCAGTAATAATAATAATAATAATAATAATAATAATAATAATAATAATAATAATAATAATAATAATAATAATAATAATAATCGAATGGCCTCAACTTCAGTGTGAAGCCATTTTAAGTTGACACCACTTGGGCAGCCTGAATGTCAGTTGCACCTGACTCTACCAGACTGCAAAGTAAACCAGATTCTCTTTGGTGATCTTTAGCTGAGTTTTAATTAATTTTGTTGGACAAAGATCAATTGTGTGACCGGAAATGTTTTAATTGCCAACATCATACGACAAGGAGTGTCGAATGAATTTCTTTCTGCCCTTCAAATATTACACTACCTTCTTCGGTTTGGAACCTACACCATTATTCCGCAGGTCGACACTTTATAACTGATCTAGAGGAAAGCTTATTTCCCGAAGTAAGTGAGTGTACCGATCGTAGACGCTAAAACAAGGTTGATAAGCAGCTGCGAGCTGGTCATTCATAAAAGGCAAGTACGCAGGCCATAAAGTCGTAACATTAATGGAGCATTGTAGTTTATGTCCGACAATGGTTGTGCTAAATCCTTGTAGTCGTAAAAATCCTCATCCATTGCCAACAGTTAGTAGAAGGCCATTTGCACTGTTGTCAGAAGTAAACCTTGTCATGGAGCTATCCGTGAGAACATGCAGTGACAGCCAGAAGGATACAGTTGGAAATACCAAACGTCGAAAACCAATGGTTCCAAAAATTACTGAAGTCCAATACCACTCGCTCATTCATCCAATTTGCTGAAGTATTACTGAAGTATAATCCTTCGAGGATCTGAAATACATTTTAGTTACGAGGGGTATCCCGGCACTTCGTGCATATCTCTGTGACTGTTAACATAAAGGTTCAACAAAACATTACCAATGTAGCGGACTGTACTATTCAGGATGTTTGAAACATAAGTACAAATAACTTAGCGGATGGTTGGCAAAATGTAGTTGACGATTTGTCCGGAGGAAATTGAAGACTGCGATGTTTGTGAGGTAGGTAGTAGCTTCTTTTGCTCCTCGGTTTATACCACCCACCGTACCATGCTACAGGCAGGGTTCATGCGCAATGAGTAAGAAGAGAAGCATTCTAAGTAAATCACTGCACAACCGATTCAGGTAATGTGCATGCGTAAGTCGTATGATAACGTTCTACGTACAAGAAGATAGCTTTTTCTCACTGTAAAATAGTCTAATGTATGTCAGCAAAGCCCTATGTCGTTCATGAAATATGACATTATTGACGTGATACGTATTCAGAGCAGAAAAATACATATCTACTTATCTCCCAGATACCCCGAATATTAATAAGCTCGCCGGAAAAAAATTACTCAACATAGTATGTAAGGACAGATGGATCGTTAAGTCTGAACATATGGCACAACGAAAGAGTCCCGTGCTCAACTGCGCTCGCATTGCCTCCACGTGAGCGATCAGTGAGACATTGATGTTTCAAGAGACACTGTCCGTCAACATGGGTAGATGGAAGTATGTGACAGAGTGGCAAAAATGGGCAATCGTGTTTGGCCGTGCCCATGGCTATATGGTGTGTGAAGTTGCTAGATTTCTGGGTGTTTCGCAGGGCACTATTCAACGTGCCTTCAAACAGTGGTGTACTACACGTGGCCACAAAACACAACGGCAGAACTGTTGTCGGAAAAAGATCGTAACTGAGAGGGGCCGGAGACGCGTTTCACGGCTTGTGAATCAAAATCGCTTCCAAACTCGACAGGAATTGCTGCAGTCAGTGAATGCAGGTGAATCCAGGTCCATCCCAACCTGTTAGCGAGAGAACATTTGAAATCGGTCACCTTGCAAGAGGCCATTGTTCACACAAGAAAATAAAGCTGCGCATCTTCAATGTACTAGAAATCATCGAACGTGGGGAGTAGCTGACTGACAGAAAGTAATGCGGTCTGACCGCATTCCAATGACGCACGTCGTCGAGTGCACCGAAGGCTAAACGAAGCATTTCATCCTGGAAGTGTGCAAAGTCGGTTCAAACCGCAGGTGAGTGTGTGATGTTTTGGAGGTGTTTTTCGTATCACTGAGCTGACCACAAACATGAACCAGTATGTTTATTTAAACATTCCGGAGGATCAAGTGTTGCCTTTCAGTCAACATCTGCATGATGAGTACGCTATCGATACCCCGAGTTTTCAAGATGAGAACAGCAAAGTTCGTCGAGCTAGACGCATATGTGACTGATTTTATGGACACCCCCCACCCTATTACATCTCGATTGGCCTGCAGAATCACTTGACTTGAACCCCATTGAAAAACCGTGTGACATGTTGGAACAATGGAAAGACGCCGACGTCAGGATTTGGTGGAATTACGCGATCAAAGGTTCAGTGCGTGACTAATCTTTTGTCCAGTGAGCTTACGTTTGAAAGTTTTATAATATTCTCTCCATTGGTTCATTGGATTAACTCTTTTTACGAACAAAATACTACTTACCTAGACTGGAATTAATTTATACCTTCCACTTATAAGTATCCCGCATGCAGTAATGATGAGTGCTATACCTAATAACTGGTTTACGAAGCTATATTCTGGATGCCGAACAAATAGCTGTAATCTTACTACACACGTCCTGTAACTGGATGCATTTGTAAACACGGCAAGGTTGTAGAAAATAAAGTACAAAACTCATTAATTTATTTACTGTATGTACTTAATTTCCACTGTACCAAAATACTGCTTGCATGTGGTATGTGCCTTGAACTAGCCATTACCTTTTACCTGGAAATTTGTTCGGAAAAATACGTGTATGGAAGGCAGGTGGCGGCCATTTGGAAACTCCTGCGCGTACCGTCTGTGAGCTTCGGCTGCATTCCGGCAAGATTGTGCGTACATAGTTGTTGAACACCCCAGCCATTGTCGTTATGTTCACAACAACTGTACCAAATACAGGTTACCACTACGCTCTCTTAAACAATGCAAGGGGCGCATTAGACGGGTAGTGCTGAAGAACATGCACCGAGCAGCATTTTCGTATTCTGTCTTAACCTACCTGCAAGCAGTTATATCCCTGTTATTATACATCCCATTCACCATTAGTGCATGTGGGATCTGCTATAAAACCTTTACCAGGCGATGATAAGGTGCACGTCTTGGAACAGTGCGTGTGGGATTGAGTCAATGCACCATTGTGGCCACACAATCAATACACAGATGTAAAGGGCAAATATAAAGGAGACAGTAAGAAAATCTAACAATTACATAGTTGGGATAAGAAATGATTTTGATAAAGACAGGACGGACAGAACGACCAACAAATAGAAATCTGTTAATGGAACCAATGCCAGGATCATACTGATCTCTCGTGGTTGCCAGTGTATTCTCGTTTTCTTTTTCAGGTCTTGGGAGAAGTTTTGCTTTGCGAAAGTACATTCGAAGGTTATATTTTGGATGACCATATAAGCGACACTTGGTTCACTCACTGTAGCTTGCAGCAGAAGGGTCTCCGTGTGCCGCACCAGGCAAGTCTCGGTCTCCTTGACCCTTCAGGCTAGGGTTGCTGTGTTCCTCACAGGCCGTTCCTCCTTCCTGAGTGGTCACGGAGTAGTTCACATCAGTCGCTTGGACCAACGGTACAGTAAGAAAGCAATGTGATGCTGTGCGAGATCTTCATAAAAGATTTCCGAGTTTGATAACGACTCCTGTTATAGGGTGAATTCATTCGCTCCTTCTTCTTTACAGGATGTGCAGTAATCAGCAACATCGCGCCTAGTTTCTCGGCCTCGATAATCATGCTAAAGCAGTCATTTTCTGTCAACCTTTCTGTTCCTTCGAGCGTAATTAAACATCTAATTCCGAAGACATAATTCCAAAAACTCTCATGTTTAAAGAGAAAGAGAAGTCGCTTATTACGACTCACGAACCCATAATGGTATCTGCGTGCCTTTCCCCTCACAATGAGACATGTTCGAGAAACCCTGGGTTCACAGAGACACGGCCCCCGGGTTCTATAATCTGTTGTGGATATGATGAACTAGCTCTGTCATAACTACCTTCGTACAAGAGGTATGTAAACATTCTTTGTCATATTTCATAAAACTTTTAGGCATTAAATGTAACTTTGAACCTTGTCAATAGAAACTCCGGGAAACTGTCGCGAACTCTCAAGCTGTGTGCAAACAACTGCTGTCTAGCGGTGAAACGAGTTCGTACTAAGGAAAGTTTAAAATACATCGCCATTATGTTTGACATGCTGTGTATTATTTGTTACAGGGGTATGGGAGGAGATACATTTTATTACAGCGCTTCTCTCTGAAATGTCCAGCTATGGAGCTGACGAGATGCAGATCAAGTGTTTTTACGACCGTCTTTGAAATAAGGGTATCGGCGTTTTGATTACTTTCTTGCATCTAAACATTGCTTAAACTTCTAAAGACAAACACCCCTGATGGTGGGGGGCAGTAGAATAACAACTACGGTATCCCCAGCCTGTGGTAGGTGGCGACCCAAAGGGGCCCCAGGGGCTCTGAACTAAGGAGCGAGGGTTGGCGACCAGGGGGCCCTCAGCTGAATCGTGGCATTGCTTACACTTACTTGTGCCAGGCTCCTCACTTTCATCTATCCTATCCGACCTCCTTTGGTCAACTCTTGTTTTTCCCGACCCCGACGCTATCAGGTTCGCGAGGGCTAGGAAGTCTTTCATTTTCACGCCCTACGTGGCCCTTGTCTTTCTTTGGTCGATACCTTCATTTCTCGAAGTGTCGGATCACTTCAGTATTTTCTCTCCGATTAGTGTTATATAGAGGACGGTTGTACGTACTTTTTGAAACAATAATCACCACCACCACGTCTAGTGGCCATGATAGTTAAGCCTCAAGTCTCTACGGTTAGCCGATTCGAGTCCCGTTGATGTAAGAAACGTTCAACATCAGGATGTTGGGTGGTAAGGTAGGAAAGTTGGTGGTATGCAATTTCTGATCACTAGATTGCGTGCCAAAATCTTGGATTAGATACCGAACCTCTCCGTATTGCTCATTTATATTGGGGGCATATGACGTTGTTGTTAAGTCCTTGTTTGTCGGATGGAGACGTTAAGCATTACGCAGACCCGTTGGTGTTCTTCGACAGTAGTAGCCTACGTGCCGCCACCGGTTTTCACCCTCTCGCTACCTCATTATCATAATGTCACATCCAGAAGCGCAGTTGCCTCAGTGAAGAAATCGCGATTCCCCAGGGCGACACGGTTCACCGTTCGCTAATAATGAGTGTGGTATGTTACACGTAAAGTAATACCTAAGACTTTTCTTAAATATCATGTGAGATACCGCGCGATTACTGACAATGTTTATACCTAACTAACTATTGAATCATCTTTTACATTCTTATTATTTGTTTCATTGAATTTTATTTTTATTCGTATTGCTTGGTTATAATTAATTAATGTATATAATAAATAATAATCGTATGCCCTTAGCTACCGTGTGCAGACATTTCAAGTTGACGCCATCTGGCTGTCTGCTCGTCAGTTTCGACGTTCCGTTTTACTCTGGATCCACTAGATGGCAGACCGAGTAAACCGAAACTCTCTTGGGCGTCTATGGCTGAGATTTAATGAATTTTGTCGCGTAAACGCCAAATGTGTCACCAGAGATCTTTTACATGTCGACATTGTACGACATGGAGTGTCGAATGGAATATTTTCCCCCCTTCGAAAATCCGACTACCTCTGCCGGGTTTAAACCCGCTTTCTTGGGTTCCGGAGGCCTATACTTTGTATAATTTATATAGTTTCTTGTAATAACATGTGTTCAAGTTATTGTTTGTTATTGTGTTATTATGTTTTCATTTAATTTAGTATAGTTTTTACAGTACGCATAATCTGGCATCGGGGTATCTATTTGTCGATAATAATAGGCGTAATAGTAATACCACACATTTCACGTAAACAGGAGACATGTAGAATGTAATGCGGACCAGCATTGCGGTAAATGGACTAGGGGACTGTATGCCATGCGGGCTAGTATCACCACATGTATCCCATATACTGCTAATTAGCGAATTCGGAACCAGTATTTCACTATATTAAATGAAATGTCCGGTCAAAAAATCAATATTGTAGAGAAATTTAGTGTCTAAATGCAAGAAAATGGAAGCATTTTTACAATGTTATTGTAGGGGACTTTTCACGTGAAATCAGACAGCAGAAGAAAATAGGGTTTTCTAACTTGAAGCAATATAAGAAATATATAGTAGTTGGACACATTCATGTCTGGGAAATAATGTCTCCCTCTGATCAACAACTTTCATTATATCAAATACTGAATATAGTATATTTTTTCAATACTCAACCGTGTACAGAAATGTTAGGAACAAAGCAGTAAATATATGAACGTCATTGCTTTACAGAATAAAATAATAACTATCTTAGGTATTTAGTTACTTATTAATACGTTCTGAAAGCATATTTATTAAATTTGTCCGAATTATCCACATTAAAAAGATACCTTGAAAGTCACTACGATTTGCTGAGACCGACTACGTTCACGTTCTACCTGTAACTGTATGGAAGCGAGTCGCGTGTAACCTCATGCATCTTTCTGTGCACTTCAGTTGACAGGCGCTGCGCTTGCTGGGAACTCAACCTCATTACAGCAATTCTTCATTAGTTTCTTATTCGTATATCATTCACGGTCTCATAAGCTTGGCAAAGCAGATGAATTCCACTGCATAACCTAAGAGCATTGGTGTATACATACATTGTTTTCATTGAGGAATGAAAATAAAATTAGCATTTCAGCGATTACCTCAATAATCTCCTACACAACCATAATGATTTACATAATAGTAAAACGTCTTTCTTTGTTACGTGTGAAGTGAATTTTGATAGAATTCTTTTTGGGATGTTCATTTTACCATCTATTATGATTTCAACTTTTACATTATTTAATTTTCGAGTAAAACTTTGTCCCTGTTGAAGCTCGAATTGCCTGAGATGTATTTAAAACTTTCTAAAAATTAAGTGATAACTATATGCATGCACCATAGATAAATGTAAACGATTTCAACTGGTCTGTCTACAATCAGCCTTGCGACCCCAAAGGCAGTGGACTCAACACTAAATTCGGTCATTTTAGACTTTTTACTATTTAGCCCCTCTCAGGCTCCCGTCTCGTTGGAGGCTGAACGTGTACTTAAACGGTATCCAGAGCATCACAATTCGTCTCAGCGACACATAAACAATAGATCCGATATTAATATAGGTTATTTTCCATTATTTTTACATGTTTTCCCTTAGAATTCCCCTCCCCCAGCAAGGTTTGGGATGTTTTATCTCGATAGTACGGTTTTTCTTTTTTCAAATGGTAAGTCATATGTGTATCAAGTTTCGTTGAGAGCTATTCTGGAACGTACCCGCATACATTTATAATCTCGGTTATTTTTATATTAACCTTCACCCCTTCTCAACCTCCATACTGATTGAGGTGAAGTACGACTTAATCATCCAGAGTGTCACAGTTCAACTCATAGACTTCGTAAACGACCTGTTCGACATTAATATCAGTCATTTTCGTTTATTTTTATATTTAACCACCTCCGCTAGGAGTTCTAGGGGTGTTTTACCCAAAAGTACTTTTTTCATACAGTAAATCATGTGTGTTTGAGTCATCAGTCCATAGACTGGTTTGATGCAGCGCTCCATGCCACCCTATCCTGTGCTAATATTTTCATTTCTACGTAACTATTGCATCCTACATCTGCTCTAATCTGCTTGTCATATTCATACCTTGGTCTACCCCTACGGTTCTTACCACCTACACTTCCTTGAAAAACCAACTGAACAAGTCCTGGGTGGCTTAAGATGTGTCCTATCATTCTATCTCTTCTTCTCGTCAAATTTAGCCAAATCGATCTCCTCTCGCTAATTCGATTCGGTATCTCTTCATTCGTGATTCGATCTATCCACCTCACCTTCAGCATTCTTCTGTAACACCACATTTCAAGCTTCTATTCTCTTTCTTTCTGAGCTACTTATCGTCCATGCTTCACTTCCATACAATGCCACACTCCACACGAAAGTCTTCAAAAACATCCTTTTAATTCCTATATCAATGTTTGAATTGAGCAAATTTCTTTTCTTAAGAAAGCTCTTCCTTGCCTGTGTTAGCCTGCTTTTTATGTCCTCCTTACTTCTGCCATCGTTAGTTATTTTACTACCCAAGTAACAATATTCATCTACTTCCTTTAAGACTTCATTTCCTAATTTAATATTTCCTGCATCACCTGCTTTCGTTCGACTGCACTCCATTACTTTTGTTTTGGACTTATTTATTTTCATCTTGTACTCCTTACCCAAGACTTCGTCCATACCATTCAGCAGCTTCTCGAGATCTTCTGCAGTCTCAGATAAAATAACAATATCATCGGCAAATCTCAAGGTTCTGATTTCCTCTCCTTGGACTGTGATTCCCTTTCCAAATTTCTCTTTGATTTCCTTTACAGCCTGTTCTATGTAAACATTGAAAAGGAGAGGGGACAAACTGCAGCCTTGCCTCACTCCTTTCTGGATTGCTGCTTCTTTTTCAAAGCCCTCGATTCTTATTACTGCAGACTGATTTTTATACAGATTGTAGATAATTCTTCGTTCTCGGTATCTGATCCCTATCATCTTCAGAATCATAAATAGCTTGGTCCAATCAACATTATCGAATACCTTTTCTAGATCTACGAATGCCATGTACGTGGGCTTGTCCTTCTTGATTCGATCCTCTAAGATCAGACGTAAAGTCAGGATTGCTTCACGTATTCCTACATTTCTTCTGAAGCCAAATTGATCATCTCCCAACTCAGCTTCAACTTGTTTTTCCATTCTTCTGTAAATAATGCGTGTTAAAATTTTGGAGGCATGAGATACTAAATTAATGGTGCGGTAGTTTTCACACCTGTCAGCACCGGCTTTCTTGGGAATAGGTAAAACAACATTCTTCCGAAAATCGGATAGGACTTCTCCTGTCTCATACATCTTGCACACTAAATGAAATAACCTTGCCTTGCTGGTTTCTCCTAAGGCAGTCAGTAATTCAGAGGGAATGTCATCAATTCCAGGTGCCTTGTTC
The DNA here is from genome assembly GCF_040414725.1 of Anabrus simplex. Taxonomy (NCBI): domain Eukaryota; kingdom Metazoa; phylum Arthropoda; class Insecta; order Orthoptera; family Tettigoniidae; genus Anabrus; species Anabrus simplex. The sequence goes on from NC_090267.1 coordinate 514,108,535, forward strand.
CTATTGAGGTCACTCACAGCTCTGCCAAACTCTGACCTCAAAATTGGGTCTCCCATTTCATCAGCATCAACAGCCTCTTCATGTTCCAGAACCAAATTATCTACATCTTTACCTTCATACAACTGTTGGATATGCTCCTGCCATCTTTCTGCTTTGTCTTCTTTCCCTAGAAGTGGCTTTCCATCTGAGCTCTTGATATTCATACACCTATATTTCCTTTCTCCAAAGGTTTCCTTGATTTTCCTGTATGCAGCATCTACCTTTCCCAGGGCCACACAGCCTTCGACATCCTTGCACTCCTCCTTCAGCCATTCTTCCTTAGCTACCTTGCACTTTCTATCCACTTCATTCTTTAATCGCCTGTATTCTTTTCTGCCCTATTCATTTCTAGCATTCTTGTATTTTCGTCGTTCATCAATCAGGTCTAGTATCTCCTGAGTTATCCACTGATTCTTAGTTGATATTTTCTTCCTTCCTAACATTTCTTCAGCAGCCCTACCGACTTCATTTTTCATGACTCTCCAATCTTTCTCTATAGTGTTTCTTTCAGCCTTTTCATTTAGTCCTTGTGCAACATGTTCCTTGAAACAATTCCTCACACTCTTTTCTTTCAACTTGTCTAGATCCCATCTTTTTGCATTCTTTCCTTTCTTCAATTTCTTCAACTTCAGATGGCATTTCATGACTAACAAGTTGTGGTCAGAGTCCACTTCTGCTCCTGGGAAAGTTTTGCAATCCAACACCTAGTTTCTGAATCTCTGCCTAATCATAATGAAGTCTATTTGATACCCCCCAGTGTCTCCAGGTCTCGTCCACGTATACAGCCGTCGTTTGTGGTGTTTGAACCAAGTATTGGCAAGGACTAAATTATGATCAGTGCAGAATTCAACCAGCCGACTTCCTCTTTCGTTCCTTTGTCCCAATCCAAATTCTCCTACTGTACTACCTTCTCTTCCTTGGCCTACCACTGCATTCCAGTCCCCCATCACAATTACATTCTCGTCACCTTTTACATATTGTATTAAATCTTCTATCTCCTCATATATTCTTTCGATTTCTTCATCATCCGCTGAACTAGTAGGCATATAGACCTGCACTATTGTGGTGGGCATTGGTTTGGTGTCTATCTTGACGACAATAATTCTTTCACTATGCTGGTCGTAGTAGCTTACCCGCTGCCCTATTTTCTTATTCATTATTAAACCAACTCCTGCATTTCCCCTGTTTGATTTTGTGTTGATAAATCGGTAGTCACCTGACCAAAAATCTTGTTCTTCCTGCCAACGTACTTCACTTATACCAACTACATCTAACTTTAACCTATCCATCCCCCTTTTCAGATTCTCTAATCTACCACAACGATTCAAACTTCTAACATTCCACGCTCCGACTAGCAGAATGTCAGTATCCATCTTCCTGATGATCGCCCCCTCTCGTGTAGTCCCCACCCGGAGATCCGAATGGGGGACTAGTATACCTCCGGAATATTTTACCCGGGAGGAAGCCATCATCAGTACATCATTCATACAGAGAGAGCTGCATGTCCTCGGGAGGTAGTTACGGCTGTAGTATCAACACAGCTAAGCCATGTTGAGTATTATTACAAGGCCGTATCAGTCAATCATCTAGACTGTCCCCCTTGCAACTTCCGAAAGGTTGCTACCCCCCTTTCGATGAACCATTCGTTAGTCTGGTCTCTCAACAGATACCCATCCGATATGGTTCCACCTGCGGCTCGGCTATCTGCATCATTGGGACACGCAAACCTCCCCACCGCGGCAAGGTCACATGGTTCGCAGAGGAGGACAGTAAATCATATATTTACTAATTCTGTATGAGGGCTATTCTGGAATAAACACACATACATCTGTAATTTCGTTAATTGTGAACATTTTATTTCCACCCCTTGTCATCTCCATACCGCTCGGGAACGAACATGGACTTCATTGGCGCCCGGAGTGTCACTATTCTTCTCATCAACCCCGAAAACTGTGAATTTGACACTATTTTCGATTATTTTATTTATCACCCTCCCCCTCACCCCACGCCTCAAAGGGTGATGAACTTGGACTTTTAAAAATCCGGAGTGTCACTATTCACATCGGAGACCGCGAAAAGTGTGGATTCGATTCTGTTTTCTATTATTTCTATGCCTGATCCCCACCACTAAGGGTGCTACGGATGGCTTACCCCCACAGTGCTCGTCTCCAGATAGTAACGTTGGTTGAAATTGTTCCAGTGGTTTAGGAGGAGATGTAATACTCACATACCCACATACAATGACATTTATAGGCCTATATATGACCTATAGATAGATTACATAGATTCGCATTTGCTCCCTGAGAACCCTCAGTTGCTGTTCGTTAGCAGTGGGTGAATTCGTGTCATTCGACTGTTGATATTCTATACTTTTTTACAGTTTCTTAAATATTTTACACATCTAATACAAACTGGACAGACCTCTCAAAGTTGGTACTATGACATGAAAATACATTTTGATTACGGTATGTTGGATTTCTATTTCCAAATAACAGGAATAATAATGCACCGCCTGTCAATAAAGTCACGTTATAAAATATGACGACGTCTTCCCATCTTCCTACATACACCATTTCTTACCGGACTATCATCTATGTACATAAATAAAATCGTAACGACCGTGTGTCTGTACGTTGACTATTTTGGCTAAATTTCCGTACAGTTATCCGTTTCAGGTGTAATAATGACCATCTGCATATTTTTTTACTTTGGTGTCTGTGTGTCTGTTTGTTTGTCTGTTTGTGTATAACTTGAAAAGTACTGGATATACTTCTATCAAACTTCATATTTAGCATCCACCTGTCCAAAGGAGTGTTTTATGTCCATACCATTTCAAATTCCCGGACTGGACTGGGGGTTAATGGGAAACGGAAATAGTGATATTACTCTCCCACAATATATATGAAACACCAACCTAACTGGAAACAGACCAACCTTGATTGATATCCATTTCTAAAACATTTTTCTCATGTGCATTTATCGGTAGGAGGATTAATAAGCATAAGGAAGTAGCCATCAACGGTCGGTTCTGCCCAGCGAACATAGCTCAAAAACTGTTGTAATAGAGCAGATTCCTTATGTATATAAAATAGTAACGACCGTGAGTCTGTACATTTACAATTTTGGCGAAATTTTCGTACAGTTTTCCGCCTCAAGTGTAATAATGACCACCTGAATATTTGTTACCTTTAGTTTCCTGAAAAGTCCTCATTTTTAACCCCACCCCCCACCATAAACAAGATTGAGGCTCAATCTTCCCGACTAGGTAGAAAATTGAAATTTGACAAAATTGTATGTCTTAGCCCGTAATCGCCGGACAGCTTCCAAGATTTTAAAAAATTCCATTTCTTACCCCCGAAAAATAACACTTATAACTCATTTTAGCCATAAATAGATGAGACAGCAGAAAATTAAGACCAGCCATTTAGACCGCTAATGGTACAATCCGTTTGTCGATATGATGTATCGTTTAGCAGCAGCTAATCTGTAAATGACCGGGCGATTTGGCCGTGCGCATCTGTGAGCTTGCATCCTGGAGATAGTGGGTTCGAATCCCAATGTCGGCAGCCCTGAAGATGGTTTTCAATGGTTTCCCATCTCCACGCCAGGCAAATGCTGGGGCTGTACCTTAATTAAGGCCAAGGCCACTTCCTTCCAACTCCTAGTCCTTTCCTATCCCAACGTCACCATAATACCTATCTGTGTCCGTGCGACGTGAAGCCACTAGCAAAAGTATCTGTAAATGGAGGTTTGCAATATTGTAAACATGCATATACTTCGTATGTCGATCTATATACTGTATATTCATTGATTTGTAGCTATGTAGAAATGGTGTGTTTGTCATTATATTTAATATTTTACATGTATAGTAACTCTCGGCATTAGGGCTTTTGCTATTGTAATCATTACTCTCCACATCGACTTTGACTGGCAGTAGGAATGCGATCCTTCTCCAGCTCCTTTGTTACTAGCATTAGTAAGGAGGGACTACCATTGTAAATTTTTTTGCTAGTTGCTTTACGTCGCACCGACACTGATAGGTCTTATGACGACGATTGGATAGCGAAGAGCAAGTAGTTGGAAGGAAGCAGCCGTGACCTTTATTAAGGTACAGTCCCAGCATTTTCCTGGTGTGAAAATGGGGAAACCACGGAAAACCATCTTCAGGTCTGCCGTCAGGGGGTTCTAACCCACTATCTCCCAGATGCAAGCTCACAGTTGCGCGTCCCAAACCGCACGGCCAACTCGCCCGGTTTGTAATTAATAATTCTGTTCTCGATTTGACATGGCAGAAGTCAACGGAACATGCAATTTTGTTCAAAACTCACCTAACCGACTGTGTTTGGGAGTAGGCAGGTGTGCCCGCCATTATAAACAAATTTACCCATCTAAAATGCTATTATAATGCAAACTCACCAACTCGGTGTAACTGTCATTAAGAAAAGGGGCCTGTTATAATGTAACAGCACAACCCAAATTTTGACTGACCGTAGCGAAGGTGCCTGCTATTATAATAGAAACCCTTCGACTTTAATCTGTCTTAAAGTAGGAAAGGCCGCCTGCCATTGTAATGAAAACTCCCCAAAATCGATTGTGACCGCGCATTAGGTAATCGGGCCTCCCATTATAATGAAGATTTACCTAGTCAATTGTGAATGGCAATAGGCAAGTGAGCCTGCCATTATCATCAAAACTCCGCAACTCACACTTTACATTGGAAACAACGTATGGGAACCTCCCCTGCTGTTTCTGGAGAACGCTAAGAGACATGCAATTTTTTAAAATCTTATTCACTGCAGGTACAGTAATTTAGTGGATGTTGTCGCTGCTGCTGCTGTTGTTGTTGTTGTTTGAGTCGACAGTCCGTAGACTCGTTTGATGCAGCTTCCATGCCAACGTATTCTGTGCTTACCTTTTCATTTCTACGTAACTATTGCATCCTACATCTGCTCTAATCTGCTTGTCATATTTATACCTTGATCTACCCCTACCGTTATAACCACCTACACTTCCTTCAAAAACCAACTGAACAAGTCCTGGGTGTCTTAGGACGTGTCCTATCATTCTATCTCTTCTTCTCGTCAAATTTAGCCAAATCAATATCCTCTCACCAATTCTGTTCAGTATATCTTCATTCGTGATTCGATCTATCCATCTCACCTTCAGCATTCTTCTGCAACACCACATTTCAAAAGTTTTTATTCTCTTCCTTTCTGAGCTAGTTATCGTCCATGTTTCAATTCCATACAATGCCGCGCTCCAGACGAAATTCTTCAAAAACACCTTTCTAATTCCTATATGAATGTTTGAAGTAAGTAAATTTCTTTTCTTAAGAAAGCTCTTCCTTGCTTGTGCTAGTCTGCATTGTATGTCCTCCTTACTTCTGCCATCGTTAGTTAATTAACTACTCAATTTGCTTGATATCCTTATACAATGTAGAATACCGTAGCGATGCACGGGTACATTTGCTAGTGATAAATATGGCGTAAGCTGCTGTCGCCTAGCGAATATCCGTCCATCAAGTCGATCCAATCTTGGTGCGAATTTGAAATTAAATTAATTAGGTAAAATTAATCTTAAAAACCTTTCTATCGGATTTAGTTCAAGCTCTTTCACAAACCCACTCAGGAATAATAAGAACAAATTGTAAAATTTTCACAGAAATCGGTAAAATAGTTTATGAGTCTATTAATCTTAAATATACCTACATCCACTTTTATGTAGATAGATTTTGCATCTCTAAGGATAACTGAAATATGACCGTTGTTATTAACAACTATTTCTGTGCGCGCTGGTAACTACCGAGAGATTGGACACGCGCTCAGAGTCGCGTAGGTGTGAGCTTGCATTCAGGAGATGCTGGGCTCAATTCCCACCGTCGGCAGCCCTTTCCTACACTTACGACGCCGAACATCTTCGATGTGTTAGTGCGATTTTAAACATAATCCTGATTCTGAAGCTTTACTATCTCTATTCAAAAATGTTCGTATTTTAAAAATACTCAATTTTTTTGTACAGTGGTTTGTCTAATCTGGAATGTCCCAGCAAGTAACGGCAGTGTGAGTGCATTGACCATCTCAAAGCTGGGTGTAGCGTACGCTTTACGTAGTATTTAGCATGAACTCAGCAGTGCGTATGATTTGACGAGGAGAATAACGGAGTTGGAGTGGGAAGAAGGACGTACTATATTGTTTCACACTTTATTTTCCCTACCCAAACGAAGTACATTACACATCAGTACTTACGTCCACCTTCTCAACATAATCTCCTAGTAACTGTATGCACTTTTGCTATCGATGTGTCAGTCTCTCCAGATTTTCCTTAAACCATTCTTTCAGAGTGTTGCGTACCCATGCCTTGACAGCTGTCTCCAGTTACGCAAAATCCGAACCACGCAGAGGTTTCTTCATGTTCCCGAACAGTTCATGGCACTGTTTGGCGGTGGACTGCCCCTGTGCTTCCATTTCATCGATTGTTGTTTCTTTTGTGGCTCATGGTAATCACCAGTCACAATCCTAGCCATGATGTAGGCTGCATCTTGATCATGGCGTTGAAACCGTTCTCTGCACACGTCCACACGCCTCTGCTTTTTGTCTGCAGACAAGAGTCTAGGCATCCACATGGATGACACCTGTAAGTGTCCGTGCACAATCCGCAGCACGGTGTTCACTTGGCTGCGAACAGTTATGCACTTGTTTCCTTGGATGGCCGGTTATACCCGAGCAGTGTTGGCTGGTGTTGACATTGTCAACCGGTCCACTTGTCAACTTGTCCACCGGTTTTCCAACCTTCTACCCAGTTGCAAACTGCTTTCCGTGCCAGCGCATGTTCTCCACAGACTGCCACCAAGCACCCTTGAATTTCTGCAGTGGTCACGCCTTAACCCAGTCGTACAGCGCTGTCCCTGACGGTTGTCGCTCCTACGCTGACAGTGTTGTTATGAAATGGCCATGACGAGTGCATTCGTTGGCCCCTCTGCGTGTGCTGCTACAAACACTATTTACACGTCACCACGTTCAAAAGTGAAATGTGAGCCATACCCTTTTAAAACAATATAGTACGCCCCTCGTAATTTCATCACCTGGAAGAAAGATATGTGACATTTTCCTGTTCAGATAGAAGAGTAATGTGGAGCGCTCTGACACGAGTCCACCATCAGAGAAGACCTTATTGAAACAAGCAAATGTCTGAACATAAACATTCCCGTTCTTTTAACGTCATCAAGAAAATTTACGATTTAATTTCGTTTTATCTTGATGGGCTCAAATCATAGTTTCTTCGAAACAACTTCATCGGAATGTTTACAATTACATATTCTTACGTATGAAAATATTTGTCAAATAAAATGTCTTCAAACCGGAAACTAGAGATTTCGTTGGAATAAAGGAGGACTTGGGGGCCTGTTAGCCAGTGTTCTCGTACTCGTGCTCTCTGAACTCAAGCTTCGGTGTACCTTCCTCACACTAGTCAAGGAGGTGTCCGCACGTGCTGTACACTTCTTGTTTGTTGAATTTGTACCGAGTAAAATTTACGGCTTCTCAGCCTTTCTTCTCTTCCCAAAACCTCTTCATTCTTTCGCTTCTCATCTTTCTCTTCCCTTCGGAAATGATCCGTTCGGTTCTCCGTTTTAGTGGTTTCCTCTTCAGATGATTTTACACTGTCGACTTTTCTTCTGAACTCTGTTCTATTGTGGATCATCTCTACTGCAATTCCAACTTCTCCTTGATCCCTCTTGACCTCTTCCTTCTACTTGGAAGTGGCCTTTAATCCCAGGATGTATTTGAAGATCGTTTTGGTCAATTGTTTGTCATCCATTCTTATCAGATATCCATAGAATTTCAGCCTTCGTTTCCGGATTGTGTGTATGATACTTTTATTGTACTTGTAGACCTAGTCATTTCTCCTTTTCTTCCAAGTCCCATCAGAAGTCTTCTGCGGTCCCAACAATATCTTTAGAATCTTCCTTTTCTTCTTCTCAAGTTCTCGTAGCTTCTCTTTTTGACTACAAATAAGACACTCTGTAGCGTACACTTCTTCGCTTTATTAGGACGTATGCTAGGGATAGTCATTCTAAACTTCATAAGGGCTAGTTTTTCCATATGAACACTTCCAATTAATTCTTGAAGTTTGTATTGTTTTCTCGCATCGTATTTGTTCAAGTTACTATCACTGGTATGTTAAGGTTATTAAAGATCAACACAAACTACACGAAAACAATTGCTCTGGAACGAAAACATGGTCACCAGGTTAATGGTGACAGTAAGAGTAGTAGTGGTTCTTATCAAGGTCCTTAAGGTCATTGGAAATTTTTAGTAATCAGCTAAATTTACGAATACGAAGACTTGTCTAACATAATACCGTCGGAGTTGGAAGTGAAAAATGCATAGAAAGAGAGGTCACACAGTGAGGAACCTGTAACGAGTAAATGGAAGAAATGCCAGGCTCGTTTGGCCTCGTGGTCTCCAGCCACACTCGCTAGTAGAGGATTGTTCAAGAGGAAAGGTGTGAAGGAGTCTCGCAAACTCGATTGGGAGAGTCAGTATTTGTAGCCAGTGTTTCATGGGGGTAATGCGGAGTAGGGTCACTATAGCGCAGGGTGTTGCTGTGACAGTTCTTCGCTACCCCAACAAGTGGTACTTGCGTGCATACAGTAAAAACAGAACTATTCAGAACAACTCTCTCTCTCTGTTGTGAAAGGTAGCGGAACTTGAGAATGTCGTAGTTTGAGCGGCGGGAAAATATGAAGTTCTCCAAAACTTAGTGAAAACTTCTAGCGAAACATGTGAGATGATCAAATGAAAATCTCCCTTGATCACCACGACGGGAGAAAGACATGAAAAGACTACGTGATCCTTGAACTGTTACGGCCAGTCCACGATAATATTAACTATAGTACGTACATAGTTGTACACTGTGTTACCTACACTGTAAGCACCACTCCACGAACTTATTCACTGTAGTACATACACAGGTGTACACTGTGTTGCCTACACTGTAAGCACCACTCCACGAACTTATTCACTGTAGTACGTACACAGGTGTACACTGTGTTGCCTACACTGTAAGCACCACTCCACGAACTTATTCACTGTAGTACGTACACAGGTGTACACTGTGTTGCCTACACTGTAAGCACCACTCCACGAACTTATTCACTGTAGTACGTACACAGGTGTACACTGTGTTGCCTACACTGTAAGCACCACTCCACGAACTCATTCACTGTAGTACGTACACAGGTGTACACTGTGTTGCCTACACTGTAAGCACCACTCCACGAACTTATTCACTGTAGTACGTACACAGATGTACACTGTGTTGCCTACACTGTAAGCGCCAGTCCACGAACTCATTGACTGTAGGACGTACGTAGGTGTACACTGTGTTGCCTACACTGTAAGCACCACTCCACGAACTCATTGACTGTAGTACGTACACAGGTGTACACTGTGTTGCCTACACTGTAAGCACCACTCCACGAACTTATTCACTGTAGTACGTACACAGGTGTACACTGTAAGCGCCAGTCCACGAACTTATTGACTGTAGTACGTACACAGATGTACACTGTGTTGCCTACACTGTAAGCGCCAGTCCACGAACTTATTGACTGTAGTACGTACACAGATGTACACTGTGTTGTCTACACTGTAAGCGCCAGTCCACGAACTCATTGACTGTAGGACGTACCTAGGTGTACACTGTGTTGCCTACACTATAAGCGCCAATCCACGAACTCATTGACTGTAGGACGTACGTAGATGTACACTGTGTTGCCTACACTGTAAGCGCCAGTCCACGAACTCATTGACTGTAGGACGTACGCAGGTGTACACTGTGTTGCCTACACTGTAAGCGCCAGTCCACGAACTCATTGACTGTAGGACGTACGTAGGTGTACACTGTGTTGCCTACACTGTAAGCGCCAGTCCACGAACGCATTGACTGTAGGACGTAGTAGGTGTTCACTGTGTTGCCTACACTGTAAGCGCCAGTCCACGAACTCATTGACTGTAGGACGTACGCAGGTGTACACTGTGTTGCCTACACTGTAAGCACCACTCCACGAACTTATTCACTGTAGTTCGTACACAGGTGTACACTGTGTTGCCTACACTGTAAGCACCACTCCACGAACTTATTCACTGTAGTACGTACACAGGTGTACACTGTAAGCGCCAGACCACGAACGTATTGAATGTAGTACGTACACAGATGTACACTGTGTTGCCTACACTGTAAGCGCCAGTCCACGAACTCATTTATTGTAGGACGTACGTAGGTGTACACTGTGTTGTCTACACTGTAAGCGCCAGTCCACGAACTCATTGACTGTAGGACGTACCTAGGTGTACACTGTGTTGCCCACACTGTAAGCGCTAGTGGTGTACACTGTGTTGCCTACACTGTAAGCGCCAGTCCACGAACTCATTGACTGTAGGACGTACGTAGGTGTACACTGTGTTGCCTACACTGTAAGCGCCAGTCCACGAACGCATTGACTGTAGGACGTACGTAGGTGTACACTGTGTTGCCTACACTGTAAGCGCCAGTCCACGAACTCATTGACTGTAGGACGTACGCAGGTGTACACTGTGTTGCCTACACTGTAAGCACCACTCCACGAACTTATTCACTGTAGTTCGTACACAGGTGTACACTGTGTTGCCTACACTGTAAGCACCACTCCACGAACTTATTGACTGTAGTTCGTACACAGGTGTACACTGTGTTGCCTACACTGTAAGCACCACTCCACGAACTTATTCACTGTAGTACGTACACAGGTGTACACTGTAAGCGCCAGACCACGAACGTATTGACTGTAGTACGTACACAGATGTACACTGTGTTGCCTACACTGTAAGCGCCAGTCCACGAACTCATTTACTGTAGGACGTACGTAGGTGTACACTGTGTTGTCTACACTGTAAGCGCCAGTCCACGAACTCATTGACTGTAGGTCGTACCTAGGTGTACACTGTGTTGCCCACACTGTAAGCGCTAGTCCACGAACTTATTGACTGTAGTACGTACACAGATGTACACTGTGTTGCCTACACTGTAAGCGCCAGTCCACGAACTCATTGACTGTAGGACATACGTAGGTGTACACTGTGTTGCCTACACTGTAAGCGCCAGTCCACGAACTCATTGACTGTAGGACGTACGTAGGTGTACATTGTGTTGCCTACACTGTAAGCACCACTCCACGAACTTATTCACTGTAGTACGTACACAGGTGTACACTGTGTTGCCTACACTGTAAGCACCACTCCACGAACTTATTGACTGTAGTTCGTACACAGGTGTACACTGTGTTGCCTACACTGTAAGCACCACTCCACGAACTTATTCACTGTAGTACGTACACAGGTGTACACTGTAAGCGCCAGTCCACGAACTTATTGACTGTAGTACGTACAGATGTACACTATGTTGCCTACACTGTAAGCGCCAGTCCACGAACTTATGGTCTGTAGTACGTACACAGATGTACACTGTGTTGCCTACACTGTAAGCGCCAGTCCACGAACTCATTGACTGTAGGACGTACCTAGGTGTACACTGTGTTGCCTACACTGTAAGCGCCAGTCCACGAACTCATTGACTGTAGGACGTACGTAGGTGTACACTGTGTTGCCTACACTATAAGCGCCGATTCATAATGTTATTGATTGAAGTACATGAGTGTACGCCATGTTGCCCACACGATAACCAACAGTCCACGAACATATCGACTGTAGTACGTACACAGGTGTACACTGTGTTGCCTATACGGTAAGCGCCAGTCCAAGGAGTTGTAGACTGTAGTATATGAGTGTACGCCGTGTTACCTGCACTGTAGTAATTGCTAATAAAGAGCGAGTCTCACAAGGGTTACCGGCCCCGTCTCTGAAAACGAGACCGTAGTCGCCACCACACAGTGACCCTCGGTGAACGGATAATCAGATTGAAAAAACTGATATAAGTACACTCAAAATTATTCCATTACAGCAAGTGTTGAAACTGCTCTCCTTCAGACTGTACACAAGCGCTGTACCATATATTGATGAATCTTAAAAATGTAGTTGTGAATCGCGTGTATACCCCTGCAACACACCAAGATACCCTGCTCAAAACCTAATTCATAAACCATGAAAAGCACTAAGCGAATCAATTACTGTTCTATAGGAAGCAATTACGCGGTACACTGTACGAATGCGTATCGCGGACTACCTGACATCACTGAGCGAGCTATATAGGTTACGTGGCAATTGCATCATCCACTCTCACACTCCCCTTAAAGTGGGGATGTACCACGGAATGTTCATCGAGAAGCTATATTCTCCGTCACTCCCGGAAATCAAGCAAAGTGTTAACCCTCGCAAAACGTAGGAAAGCTGCAACACCATCCTGAATGATAAACGCAGTCTGACACAATTGAACGCAGAATGTAAACGGGACGGAGAAGGTGTTCCTTAGTATGGAAACACATTCACAAAACGGCGCCAGAAGAAGAAAACATTAAATTAGACGCGTTTTACAAGTGGTGAGCCCCTGAGCTGAGAGAAGCCGTGTGGAGCCCCATAAATATATACACTGTTTGCCCATGGATAACTTTCTAATAAAGTGAGATACATGTCTGGAATTTGGTTCAGATGTGACTTAATGTTCAACTTACTGAAATTACCTGAGATGTTCGAAGTGACTACCATCAAGAGTCGAACACAGTGCCCTATACACAACATCTGTCAGGAACCCGAAGGGTTAGGAGTGTTGAGTTGATAGGCCTCGAGACCATGCTGGAAATGTGACAGCGCCTCTTCAGCCCATCCACAATTCAGGAAAAATACCATCAAGGTACATTCTGATGTCTTGATTCTAGTAAGCTAAGAACCATCTAGTTGTAGACAAAAGCTCTCGACCCCATAGAGCTCCCGGATTGCAGGTAAAATTGATGTCTGCAGACCGTCGAGGTAAACCGTACTGGTAACTGTTCCTTCAAAGAAGAGAGGACAATCTACACCACTCAGGACGCGTCAATGGCTGTGTTCTCCATTCTCATTGTGGCGCAGAAATGTTTTCAAAGTTGAGTACCACTTCAAAATTTCCTTCTATTCTTCGAATAGCCTTTCATCCTTCATTTTATGCTTCTATTCATGGCACCTATAAGGAAACAAAACAAATGTGAACCAATCCAAGGCCACCTAAAACTATTGCATTAAGCTACCCTTTCACCTAATTTCGAGCTAGTGTCTCATTTATTACAAACTTATCGATGAACAGAGAATGTATGGATTTCAGTGGAGCCTTCTCTATAAATAAAACTGTGCAGAACTCCTACTAGAACCCGGATGTTAAGGGAGTAATAGGGTACAACGCTAACTTTCTAAAGTGAATAACAAGTTTATTTTAGCCCACTCAACGGCTCAGCTGTGATATTTCCATAAAATTAGGTAAGGCTCACTAGAAACCCTAGAAGTTATGTTACTCACACTACATTACGGATGAGCAGACTAGACAACTCTTCCTGCTAGCGAAATGAGCGTGTTGCGTAAATATCCACAACATCTGATATTTATTGTGCTACAAACTATCTAACGCGATGCTGTGACTGGAGCTCTCAGACATTGTGATCACAGCTCGAGGAGAAGCAATCAGGTGATGAGCTTGAGGGGATTAATTTCCATTTGGTGTCACCGCTGAACCTTGAGGGAGTCAATTAGCTTAACAGTTCACTTAGATCTTGTCTTCCATACAATCACTTCTAAAAATAAAGGCATTGTCTCATATTATCTCGTAATTACACCTCCAACGTTATTGCGTACCAGAAAAGGCACGTCGAATTTGGTGGTGACGCTTCGCATATTATATTATATTATATTATATTATATTATATTATATTATATTATATTATATTATATTATATTATATTATATTATATTATATTATATTATATTATATTATATTATATTATATTTTATTTTATTTTATTTACATACTTTACGCCCACATTGGAGCACTTAAATCAATACATTTGAGTTAATTTCTTCTCCCAGAACCTTCTCATCCTCTCCGACCTGGAAGCCCTTCGTGTGTCCCATATAGTATATCGTTTCCGTTCAACTGTTTTTAGTTTGAGACTTATGCTTTTGTTCTTCAAAATCCTCTTCTCTTTTCTGTCTTTGATTTGTTGCCGAGTTATACCCAATTCTTCCAAATTATCCTGAATTTCTTTAAACCAATTATTATTGATTTTATTCTTCAAAAAGTAATCGAATAGTTGTTTCAATATCCTGGTGTCTGGTAATCTTGATATGTGACAGAAAAAGGAAATTCTCCTTTTACGCATTGTAAATATTATTGATTCACATTCACGATAGACAATGTTGTTAGGCAACAATCTCCACTGTCCATCAACTTGGTGTTTTTTTATTAATAATTGTTCTAAGAATTCTTCTCTCAGTTTCCTTTCCTGTAATTTGTCTGTTGTAGATTTTACATTTAATTTGAATAAAGTTTCACTAGCATACGTTGCCTCTGGTTTAACTATGGAATTGTAGTGTTTCAGCTTAGCGTTTATCGAAAGAGATTTTTTTATAGGTTGGCCAGGTAAGTCTTTGTGCTTGTTTAAATTTAGTCGTTCTGTGATCTATTGCTTCTTTTTCATTTGTGTTCCTTGTTATTATTTCCCCAAGATATTTGAATTTCTGAACAATTTTAATCTCTTTATTACCGTTCAGTTAAATAACTGGTAAATCAACTTTAAAAGTTGGCATAATTTCCGTTTTTTCAAATGAAATTTTTCATCCCATTTTATTTTGCTATAATTTCTACTTGTTCAATTTGAAATTTAGCCTCTTCTATTGTATTTGCAAGTAATGCTAAATCGTCCGCAAAAACAAGGCAGTTGAGTTTAATACTTCTACCGATCTTGATAGTTGGTTAGTATTTCTTGTTCCATTCACGCATAACCTTCTCCAATGCATAATTAAATAACAATGGTGAAAGTCCGTCTCCTTGTCGAAGTCCAGTTCTTATAGTGAATGATTCTGATGATTCACCTCTAAATTTAACTTTTGCCTTCGTATTTTTAAAAGTCATACTAATGAGGTTAACAAGTTTTTGGTGTAAGCCAAATTCTTTAAGGCTTTTTAATAATGATTCACGATGAATACTGTCGTATGTTCTTTTTTAATCTACAAACGTGATGACTAGCCCTTACTTCGAACTCTTTGGTGCTTCATTATCCATGGGCATTAAACCATCCTGTGATAAAAATATAATCAGGTCTTCTTCCTGTAGTTCCTTCTCCATTATTGAAGGTTGGCCACAATCACACGATGTCGGTTGTCCTCATCGGTCTCCTAGAATCTAGTCCTGTAAGATCCTCAGCCAAGACCGCGACTTCTACGTCCATCAATTTTATGCTGCATGATGATTTTTAGCACGTTGTACTTGTCATTTCTCATAATACGCCCAACGTAGACTCTTTCTTTATTGCTTGTACACACCAACATTCGCTCCCTCCTGTGTCTGAGTGCGTCAGCATTACGGACGTGGTCATTCCACGAGATCTATTACATCGTTCCGAACACCCACATCTCGAAGGCATTTACTTTCCTAATGCTGTTACATTTCAGAGTCCATGTTATCTTTTTGCTAGTGGGTTTACGCCGCACCAACACAGATAGGTCTTATGGCGACGATGGGATAGGAAAGGCCTAGGAGTTGGAAGGAACCGGCCGTGGCCTTAATTAAGGTGCAGCCCCAGCATTTGCCTTGTGTGAAAATGGGAAACCACAGAAAACCAGCTTCAGGGCTGTCGACAGTGGTATTTGAACCCACTATCTCCCGGAAGCAAGCTCACAGCCGAGCACCCCTAACCGCACGGCCAACTCGCCCGGTAAGAGTCCATACTTCAGCGCCATACAGAAGCACTAAACATACAGAGCATCTGACGAAGTTGTAGCATGTCTCCTTGCTAAAGCTTCTGTCACACAGTCGATTCCTTACTTTCAGAAAGCTACCTCTAGCTATTTCTATTCGTACAGGAATTTCTAAATCCGGCCGCAAGTCTTCAGTAATCCACTGACAAGGTGCTAAAACTTCCGTACTTATTCAATATGTTCCTCAAATTGTTCATAAGAATGTGCGTGTTACGAGTTCTAGTAACGTCCATCTTTTATCTTGTGCATGTCAATTCTGAGTCCAAGTTAATCGGATAATGAGAGTAAAATAAACACTCGCCTGAGCCATAAGTGTTAAGTCCATGACGTTGCTGCTGAATGATTGTACAAATATGAAGTTGAAGCTTGAATATTCTACAACGGTAGACTGGTCCTGACAAACGTTCAGAAGCAAAAGTGGTCGTCCCAAAGCCATCACTTCAAGATTTTAATATAAGAAAGGATTTCGAAACTGAGTTTCGTCGAGAACACTAACACTGATTTCTGCTATTATAAAACACACCTCTTAGGCTGTTAGCGTTTACATAAGGTCATTCGGAATATCTGGGGACGGTGTTTGAATGTAATTAGCTTATAGAAAGCCACGTCTCCACCAATGATCATGCTCAGATGGAAAGCCTGGATATCTAGTTATAGCCCGACAAGGTAATTTCCATTGCAGCACACTTTTTCGCAGAGCTAGTATGTCTTCCTTATCCCACTCCTCCAGACAAGCTTTCCAGTAGCCATCGATAGCGGGTGGATGTCTATTACCTAAAGTCCAACTGCACAGAACTCCATGGGTGACCCATTGGATGCCCTCAGTGGAAGGTTAGTTAAAGGAATTGCATGGATCCAGTTTCCATTTCAATTCTCTCTAAGAAAAGACGAGTCGAGGAACGCATGTGGCCTTGATCTGCCCTTACCTGATTACCCGTACAGTGCTGTCGTATCTGTGTTGAAAATGGGTGTCAAAACCTCTTGTTGATAGTACGTAGAGTTCACCTTCACATTATTAGCGACTCGGCGAATGGTTAGCTTGTCATTGTAGCAATATCCAGCGATGATAATGAAACCCCTTGGAACACGTTCCTGGCTCTGTTTTTACAATATTAATTTTTTTATTTTTTATTTTTGGGCGATACAAAATCGAGCGTGGTTTGTTAAAATTACTAAGATACACGTACGCTTCGTCTAATGCCACCACATTTTTCCACCTGTCCCCTGCCAGATAGCCTTCATACAGCTCACTTGCGTTAGTGCGATGTTCTGAAATGTGACAAGACAACATCTTGCGAACTCGGCGCTTATGATCATGGCCTTCACTGTTGAAACAGACATTACGTGCGATAGTCCTTTTGGGGACAGGTTTAGCATCTTAGACAAGAGCCTTCACTTTTCTCACCGATTCTCTTATTCAATACATCACTGATCCCGTTCTTTGATATCCATAAATCACGCTTCTTGCACATTCCATGCATTGCAGAATAGCTATATTTTGCATCGGAAAGTGTTACGTAGCCCTCCCATTAGGGGTGAATCCGCTTCGGCATCGTTGCAGGTAATGTCACGAAACTCTACACACACGCTCTCAGTACTGACATGAATCATCACTCCCCATTTTGACGTGCTCAAGTTGATAACATCCCCACTAGCATGCTTCAAACTCATCACCAAAGATTTCGAAGGATCTTCTGTAAACATCCGAAGAACATATCGTCTTTGAAGAAACAAAATCTTGTATGTCACAACGCCCTTCTTATCAGTCACGTGTCCTAGGCACATATGGATATCCAGTCCATCAGAACAATTGACGCTTTTCCTACGCGAATGTGTAAAGGAAATTGAACCTTTCCGTTCAGCACCGCCGGAATGTATTCATGCACTCCTACAGTATGCTGCATAACACCGTCTTTCACGAGTAAACAAAAATATGCACCACATGGAAACAATATTGTAACTAGGCGTTAAAATATTCTCAGTAATAAGCTCGACAATCCTCCCGCACCATG
This sequence comes from Anabrus simplex, assembly GCF_040414725.1. Classification (NCBI taxonomy): domain Eukaryota; kingdom Metazoa; phylum Arthropoda; class Insecta; order Orthoptera; family Tettigoniidae; genus Anabrus; species Anabrus simplex. The sequence continues at coordinate 514,126,518 of NC_090267.1, forward strand.
TGGAGACAAGCTGTTTCCAGTCAGGAGGATAGAGAGAGAGTGAGGGAAATCTTCGCACTCGGAAATTTTTTCCGCTGCATGGAAAAGCGTAGAAAATGGATATGTATCGGATCTTAGACGACGAGAGAGTGACTTCAGGTTACCTGCCTGACGGATCATCGCAAATACGTCCTTCTTGTGCTGCACCCAGTACCGTATCGAGCTAGGAATCGACTTGAGAAACGAGAGATTCTGCTCGATACAGACCTCCATAAAATCCTTGTCTTCCACGCCGGTGTCTGTACCGCCGGTGGTTTATAAAGTGGGGAACAAACCTCCCGAATGGGCGCGTGGCAGGGGTGTGGAGCTGTGAGCTTGCATCCGCATGATAGTGGATTTGAATGCCAATATCGGCAGCCCTGAAGATGGTTTTCCCTGGTTTCATATTGTCACACCAGACAAATACTGCGGCTGTACCAACGGCTACTTCCTTACTCTTTCCTATCTCATTGCTGCCATAAGACCTATCCGGTCGGTGCGACTTAAAGCTAATCGCAAATATAAAAATATAAAAGGAACTTCAATCAAACGAACACGCGCAATGTTCAATAATCTTTATCGCCATGTAGATGACATGCTTGGCTTCACTCCACGTCTGTATCGTCTCGTAACCATCACAAACGTGGTGTCGTGTTCGGTACGCGGTTTACGAGTTAGATACTCATGAAGGGCATGTTCGTCGTACTTAACGAACTGATCGGTTTATCCGATGTGAGGTCTAAATACTTCCCGTCTATCCACATTAGAGTGTGTTCCTTGGCGATAAGTAACCCATGCAAAAATTCGTTATCGTCTGGAATCAAACTAAGAGCCTGGGTTCTTATAGTAACGAATAGATGACGTTACTGAGCGAGTATACTCTGCCCGTTTATAGAGTAGCTCATCATCGGCGTACCATGAAACACTCCAGGCGTGTCCAGCATGGAATTGATACGTCAAAATTAAATATGTGGGCATAATTCGGCAAATAATAACCATGGTAGATATAATAAATGTTGCATGATTTATTGAAAGAAATAAAACCAAGATACATTTTCTGAAAAATTTTCGTTTTAGTCCAAGTTAATTATGTGAAATGGTCTTATTTGGAATTAGAATTATTCCGATATAAATCTGGAAATAAATTGAAACTAATTTATAATTAATGATAGTTCGTCGTGAAAATAAGAAGTCACGTTGAGCATAGATTTACATGATCGTAGAATTAACTGTGATTTTCTATGAAAGAAGCATAATTAAGCTAAATTCATTTTAAGCCGATTTTAATGGCTCAATTAAACTCTAATTGTCTTGTTCGTTGATATTTCACTGATTCACTGTAATTATAAAATTATCTTAATTCTTTATCCATGTAAGATTAAAATAACAACAACAAAAACTTTGAAACCAACAAAAATCTCATATAAGACAGTTTTCCGCTTAATTCGGGTTCCGTTATGGGCAACTTTAACAACATAGCCGGTGTTTAAAGTCGAGTGTTTCTTTGCCACATTCCACTCAACTAAACAAAGTATTCATATGACGTTCTTGGACTGCCTGTCGAAAAGTTACTACACTCCATCCGATCTTTAGTGCAAAAAACTGCATGCTATTCCCCTTCATTACCAAGCTTCTTGCCTTGGTAACAAGGTATCAACATTTCCTAGAACTGTTGATACAATGGACACTAGACGAGACTAAGGCAGTCCTTCATATTTTATTTTCTAATAGCACCCAATGCCAAATTTACTTTGGGAAACTGATCATTCACTAAATAGCCTACGCAACTCAGGCGATATTCTTTGTCCTGGAGTAGTCGATGTTAAATAAGGTAACAAGTATTTTAACCTCTACACGCTTGTAACGATATGTGATCACTATTGTATGTACCCTTACTTCGCACGGGAATTGGTAAGCGATATCATGATTCCTTCATGAATCTATGCGAAGTTACATCCCTGTATACAAACGTTTAATACTGCATGTTAAACTGAAATTCGTGTAAGAAAGCTCGTGGCAGTAACATGAAGTAAGTGGACCACAGAGTTCTCTCTATTTCATCTGAAAGCGGGAGTGGCGCTGAGCTGAAGACTTATGAAACACCTCTTATTATCTGTTCTATCGACGAGTAAAATGGCTCTTTAGTTAACCCAACTCGAAATGACATGACAGCCCCTTGTTATTCTCCTACCGCAAAGCTGCACATGGGAAAAACATTTTTAGAAATTGTTTGGTCATGTATATTTTATGGGAGGGTGAAATCAGTATTTCCACTTCTTATAAACCCACGAACCAATCAAAAATTTAGAAATAATATTGACCGTAATACCTACCCAAGGACAGATATAAATATTGGTAGAAATATATAGAGTAGTTTCCGAGTTATAAGAACTCAAAAAACGGACGAACAGACAAATTGAGAAAAAAGCTTTTTTTAAAGTCCGCCCGAACTTAGACATAAAAACATAATGATATTTCCCGTATCAATCCTCGTACCCAAATGATACGCATGAGAAATGTTTTAGAAATTTATTTCTGTTATGTCTGGTTGCGTGTATTTTGTGGGAGTGCAAAAGTATGGTTTCGCTTTCGTATAAACCCCCCTTCTATTCAGGAATTTAGAAATAAATTTGGACGTAGAACCTACCCAGTGACAGGTGAATTCTAAATATGAAGTTTGGTAGAAATGTATCAAGTAGTTTTGAAGTTATAAGAACTCAAAAAGACGGGCGCTAAAGCTAGAAAATACGCAGATGGTCATTATTACAACTGAAACGGACGACTGAATGAAACTTTCGCCGAAATAGTCAACGTACAGACACACTGTCGTTACTTCGGAGTCTTAGACAGTAAAAGGTTAGAACGCAAACTAATTTGGTTAGTAGCAACCCGTTCTTCTGTAATGTAGTCAGAGTGGCATAAATTGTAGGGGTTCTCATATGCCATACCCCTAATGTTTATGCAAATATTATAACTGTCTTGTATAGTGGGTTTTTATAGTTGTTTTACGTCACACCGACACAGATAGGTCTTATGGCGACGGTGCGACAGGCTGGGAGTGGAAAAGAAGCGGCTGTGGCCTTAATTAATGTACAGCCTAAGCAATTGCCGGTTTTGAAAATTGGAAATCACATAAAACCATCTTGAGGGCTGCCTACAGTGGGGTTTGAACTTACTATCTCCCGAATACTGGATACTGGCCGCACTTGAGCTCGGCACGCAGTACAATGTGTTCTTGTTACGCGCTGCGCTTGGTTTCCGTACTGCCTCAAACTCCGGGCTGTAGTGATCGTGTTATTTTGTCGTGTGGCTTGTGGGTTCGCTACCAATAATTTTTCAAGCATATATATTTCATTTAAGCTCCTTTAACTTTTGTTGTACGATTCCATATTTTTAACACCCGATCGACATTATGTTGTACAAGGCGAAGTAACTCAGCCTACTTCTGTGTACAGTACAACAGTTACAGCTAGACACTTACCCTACTGACTGTCCTTGTACTAGTGATTACTTGTAATCCTTACCGTTAACGAATACATTTGAAAAATCGTTCCTGTTTTAAGAGTTAACTATAATTAACTTCTGAGCCCGTCCCTATTGCCGTATGGGATGTTTCCAGCTTAGTATAGTTATTGTCACAATATCCTCGTCTTACTCTATATTTATATCAAAACACGCTTTATTTTCTCTCGTGCGAACTATATTGAAATCCACCTTCAACAATTTTATAGAAGAACAAGAACAACAACCATATTATTAGCACATTACCCCATGATACTTACTTACTCCTAAGAGCTCTGAATCAACAGTCCATAGAGATGACAAATTCAAAGTGTACAAGCGAAAAAGTATCCATAACAGTTATATTTATAACTAGTCTCGATCTTCAGAACTAAGTTCATAACCATCTGACGTGGTATTTTAACTGGTGACTCTCTGTGGGGAGAGAGAGCAACCAAGAGGGTTGGCACGATCTTCCTCTATTCCCAAGGTCTATAAAGCATAAAGATATGACACAGTTCACTAAGCAATAGAAATGTTAGGTCTTACTTCAGTTTCTTAGGTACTAAATCTCCTTGTGTTAAATGCGGACAACACTTCAGCTTCCCTATGCCAGATGAACCCAGGAGCTAGACAAAGATGAGCCATACTTTAAACAGAAACCACTTGTTTGTTTGTTTGTTTATGTTTGCTGTGCCATTATCGCTGATGTAATCGACCTGCCTCTAGTAACAGGACACGACGGGCGTACACACCCTCACAGTACATCGCACGTGTACAGGGGAGTGTAAGTGATTCACATTATCAGTAGTAATGGTGACTGCTGTATTATGGAAAACACAGAGGTTCCCATACCTTCCCACCTGGCGACCCCTTTTGCTGCTCCTCCCACCCTCCTATTACAAATTATCTTCCTCCCGGGAACATTTCAAACTAAAAATAATATCGAACAAATGAGTGCATATGGAATTTCACAACAGCAGTGTAACTAACATTTGAGGCTGGAAGAAGATTGTGCACTAAAGTGCTGCTTCTAATCCACAACTGGTGACCTGAATAAACAGGTATGTAAATTAGTAATTCCCACTCACAAAATATACCTTAAAATTAGAAGAGCAATATGCCTTCAAGAACTCGATTTTAAGTACACGGACAAAACTGGGAGAGATATTTTTATTAACAAACACACTGCAAGTGGGAGATATCCTCATGACGACCACGTAAAATTAAAACGTAACAACAAAAATACACAAACTCTTACATGAATACCGACTATTACAAGGAACTACATCGAAACAAAATATCTCACATAAAATAAGAATAAAAGGAAGTATATTAAAATAAGGAAACCTGACGGTCAAAAATGATATAGTAATATAGCATAATTAAAAGTAATCGCACGGAAATTTGCGATTGCCTTCTTACCGTTTTTCCCGCATTGGCAGTAATTGGCTCCCCGATTTACTCTGATTGTATCAAGTGTGTTATTTATTTATTTATTTATTTATTTATGTATTTATTTATTTATTTATTTATTTATTTATTTATTTATTTATTTATTTATTTATTTATTTATTTATTTATTTATTTATTTATTTATTTATTTATTTATTTATTAAATGCCTTATTTTACATGGCAGGACTCAGGATGCGATGCCTGCCGTTCTTTTCCATCATACAGTAACCTGCACTTCAAATATGACACCTTATTTTACCTAAATTTAAACTAGATTTTTATAACTACAGCCGTCTTGTAACTTGGTATATAAGGTAGGTTTGAAAAACTACTTTATATTAACTGACTGCTTAATTTTTTACATATATGTATTCCAGTGCAAGCTTTGTACATTAATTTCCTTCATTGCTTTTTAAGAATGTAATATATTTGACATGCCGAGTATAGCGTGGTTCGTCTTGTATCCGATAAAGCCAGCGTTTCTAGGGGCAACATAATTGCGCAAACTACAGGAATATAAAATACTCATTTCCATGTAGTGTAATCAACATCGCATCACTTAAAAATTCACCCACACAAAATAGTGTCAAATTTCCTGTTGAAAAAATCAAATGATAATAAATAGGTTCTACAGTAAATTAAAGTCAAATTGATAACGATGTATTTATTTGCATACAACGAATCAATTTTGCAGACCACAAGTGAATGATTGAGTTCTCGAAACGGTGAAACTAACACATAGAGTTCCATAGAGTTTGGTGAGATGAGGCCTCTTTGACAAAAAGAACTTTGTTCATGGTCTTATCGACCATGTGTACTCTAACGCCCGTCTTTGATAATATGTCTCTCAGACATGGCCATCCATCAATACTTCACATCACATCCTGCATGGCTGCCAGGCAACATCGCGTCACATACTTGGTATAGCAAATTTCAGATGACCGCTAACCGTAAGACGCATTACCGGGCGAGTTGGCCGTCCGGTTAGGGGCGGGCAGCTGTGAGCTTGCATCCGTGAGATAGTGGGTTCGAATCCCACTATCGGCAGTCCTGAAGTTCGTTTTCCGTGGTTTCACATTTTCACGCCGGGCAAATTCTGGAGCTGTACTTTAATTAAGGCCACGGCCGCTTCCTCCCCACTCCTAGGCCTTTTCTATCCCATCGTTACGGTGCGACGCAAAGCCACTAGCAAAAAATTAAGATATATTTATGTCAATTTAGAAAATATTATATTGCAAGTAGTGTACCTCAATAACAATTAGAAGGCAATCAGAGACTTAGGACTACGACCTACGGTACATTGTAAATAGAACACCCAGACGAAAGCTACCTCGTGGTACATGTGATTACGTCTTCAGCTGTATAGGTTAACTTTCATGACCGGATCAACTGCCTCTCGTAAGTTGGTCTCACAAAGCTGAGTGAAACCCGCTCTAGCCTTCAGTCCATAATTAAAAATCCCTTGACTGACCGGGAATTAAACCCGAAGCCTCCGGGAAAGCGGCAAAGGTGCTACCTTTAGACAACGGAGAAATCAAATGTACCCTGAAACTGAAGTAAAATAATCAAAGAAAATGAGAGGAAGCACGTCTTTGGAACTGAGATGGCCTTGAATTGAATTTTGCCCAGACATTCTTTAAAATCATCATTCGTATTGCACCATTTCAACTATACACAGGCTGCGATACGTTCTGGCTCGCTTACTCCTTGTTGTGCAAAAATGATCTACAATTTGAATCGCGTGGAGCGTCATACTTTCCTTGCCTGGCGGCCGTGATCAATACCGTGGTTATTTCGTTCGAGTCGCGCTGGGGAAAAAAATCGCCATAACCATTCTATCCGGCAGGATATGAGAGCTGGTAATATATAATTTCTAAGCTCTAGATTGCATGCCAAAATCATTTGCTGATTCCCAGATCTCTGCTATATGTTGTGAACCGTGATTCAGTCTCATGACGATGTTCAGCCTTGAGTAGACTACTTGGGGTTATTCCACAGGCTTGGGCTATGTGCAGACACTGGGTTTCCTCCTCTGCGTACGTCATTACCATCATCGCACACCACGTTCGTGCTGATTTAGGGTGTCGAAAAATCGACACGAAATGCCCCGTACATGAACCGACTGCAGGTCTTTAAATATGGACGTATCGCAGAATGTTGAGGAGCTTCTCTGTCGTGCCCGTCCTAAAACGGACGAAAGCAGTACCGCAGGTAAGGACAAGAGTGAAGTGGAAAGAGAAAATAATCCTCGAAGCAGGATATCCTATAGCATGATACGGCAATCCTGACGAGAGAAAAGGAAATAATACTCGATGACTGTCGGGATTCAAACAGCAGCACCTAATTGAGAATTCGCTGGCTTACAATGGCCGTCCACAGCAGTACGTGTTATCGGGGGCTGCTAGCGGCGACGGCTCAAAGTTTTAACGCTCTCGGCGTGGCCCTGCATAATACCGAGCCAGGTAAAAATGACGGCCCATTCACTTAATTTTAATTATATTTCCTTCCTCAGTTTTAAAACTGTTCTGTAGGCAACCGCTCCGTAAGCAGGAAGAAGGAGAGTCCTCCCTTAGAAGCGGAAAGTACGGATACAGAAGAACGATCCAAACGACTGTACACTGCACTGTTCGTAAGAGAACTGCGAACTGCGAAATATACAGATTAGTCCGGAATTTTTGGAGTAATAACTACGTTTTGTCATGAATGTCATAAGCTGATAATTTTCGTACGTGATAAGGATTCATCGAACCAGCGAGAATCTCGTTATCACATGCAGAATGTTCAGAACGAGTTATGGAGAGGCTTTTCTTCTGCTATTTGCTTTACATCACACCGGCACTTATGGCGACTATAAGATAGGAAGGTAGCGGCCGTGGCCTTAATTAAGGTATATACCCAGAATTTTCCTGGTGTTAAAATGGGAAACCACGGAAAACCACCTTCAGGGTTGCCGACAGTGGGATCCCAACCCACTATCTCACGGATGCATGCTCACAGCTGCGCGCCCCTAACCGCACGGCCAACTCGCCCGGTCGGAGAGACGTGGCGAGGCAACTGGATGAACGTAGTAAATTTCATTTTTACTTTGTATTATTTTACTTTATTTTTCTGTCCGAAAATTATTCACATAATAAGTCTTAACTATCACTTGCATCATAAACTCCAGCAGTACTATACTTCAGCTGATCACCTCATCAGCGCAGTACATCATAAGATACTTCGATTTTCCCGTTTCATTCTTACTCCTTTCCCTCACACATACTCGAACTAATTTGGCGGAATACGCAGTAAAAAGATGCGCAGCGTACCCACGATTTCGGACGACCAGACTTTCGCATATATTCGTCTGAACTCGCAGTACACTAGACTCATATTCCAATGGTCGAATACCCTTTCGCTGTGGTATCCTCACATAAGTTTGGCGACGGTCATGCAGTAACTTTTCTTACTTTAATCCAGTATTGCCCAATTGAAGGCGTGGGTTCGATTCCCTCTTACACTTCTGTGAAGGAATATCGCCCTGACGTTCACTTAGATGCCTACCCACCGGAAGTGGAACTCAGGTTTCACTTACAGAGGCACGGATAGTATAATAATTAAATATTCAGTATAAATTCCGGGTATGATTGACAGGTTCTCGCAGGTTTGTTCCTATTTTCTTTGTGCTTGGGGAAATAAGTTAGCTTTCGAAACACTAGAGGTGGTTGACTGCTCATGGACAGGCAATCCACAGCCTGTTTGACAGGAGAACTCTCTTCTATACATACGTGATAACTCTCGCAACAACCATAGCACGGGAACTTATTACACTGGATGTTGGAAGAATATCGTCCAATAATATCAGTTCTCCGACTCCATGACTAAATAGTTAGCAGCCTGGCCTTTATCACAAGAGGTCTCGGGTTCGATTCCCGGATGGATCAGGGATTTTAACCTTCGTTTGTTATTTCCGGTGAATCGGGGACTGAGGGTATATGCCGTCTACAGCGTTAGAATTTGTCATAGATGTGTCCTATCCTTACAGATGCGCATGTCGCCTTTAAGACCTTTAAGAGAAGTCATACACCTTTTAAAATAAACATCAGTTCGGAATAATTGCAATGAGGTTATGAATAAACCCTCTAACATCGAGTCTCAAAAATCAGGTACGAGGTCTACGGTCCAAATACCTCGATAGCAGATCGCAGTTATGATGGAAATCTAATTTTTCGGTGTCTAAGCGGCTACGGAAAGTCAAGATTCGTTAAAAACCGAATGTTGAAATGTTTACAGGAATACCTTGTTCCCCTCGCATCTCTTCTGATCACCTTTCTGACGTCAGCCCCATGTGGATGGATACATTAATCTATTACCTATTTCTAGGGTTGTAAGGGTGTGTTAAGACAAACAGCCAGTCCCAAAACCAGACGTGGATAAATGACGGACCTGGTCGAAAATACAAAGTTTGACCCTATGAAACAAACAATTCTGGAAACCTGATTGTGGAACCAAAAGTCATTTCCCTTGGATTGGTAGGATGATGTAACATACGAGCGAAGACCCAACAAGATTAGTGGAAGAGTTGACGGGGTCAGTTCGTGGGATGTGGCCAATGTGTCTTCCGCGCACTGTGGTGATGATCTGAGGAACACCAACACGAGATATCGTCCTTGAAAATAAGGTAAATGAGACTGTATCTGCTAGCGGAACTGCTTCTGGCCATCGTGAGAAGACGTCGATAATTATGATATACTGTACTTGCGAAGGAGGTAAGGGACCCACGATGATTGTATGTTGCTGTAGCCAGACGGTACCTTCCAACTGCAGTCAATGTGCCTCCAGACTTTACTTCGGTAAAGTCCCCGTGTTTACGTCCTGTTTTAGTGATGGCTAAACTAACTGTCTCCACTCAAATTTGATATTATCTTGGAGAGCGGCAGGCTGCCCGCAATGCTGCGAGCCTCTGCACACCCAGTGCTCATGCTCATATGCGGCGCTCAGTAATGTTGGTAACCGCTCGCCCTTGCTCGGGCGTGAGAATGTAGTGTCGTACGCCTCTCGTACGGTCCTGTCGACCTCAGCAGCGGACGAAGTGGAGATGTGACGATGGATAGTGAAGGGACCCGATCCCTAGTGAAGGCACGCCGGCCGGGTGAGAGCCCGTGCTCGGCGGCCTATGAAAATTTAGTTGGCGGCCACTCGGCCGGCCAACAGAGCAAAGTAAATCTCTGTCCCGCAGGCCGCACTCCTCGGCGTCGGGCTACGGCTCTCGAGCCAGCCAGCTCCCTGGTTGATCCTGCCAGTAGTCATATGCTTGTCTCATGCATGTCTCAGTGCAAGCCAAATTAAGGTGGCACATTAAATTAGTTATGGTTCCTTAGATCGTACCACTTTACTTGGATAACTGTGATAATTCTAGAGCTAATACATGCAAACAGAGTCCCGACCAGAAGTGGAAGGGACGCTTTTATTAGATCAAAATCAATCGGTCGGCTCGTCCGGTCCGTTTGCCTTGGTGACTCTGAATAACTTTGGGCTGATCACACGGTCCTCGTACCGTCGACGCATCTTTCAAATATCTGCCTTATCAACTGTCGATGGTAGGTTCTGCGCCTACCATGCTTCTAGCGGGTAACGGGGGAATCAGGGTTCGATTCCGAAGAGGGAGCCTGAGAAGCGGCTACCACATCCAAGGAAGGCAACAGGCGCGCAAACTACCCACTCCCGGCACGGGGAGGTAGTGGCGAAAAATAACGATACGGGACTCGTCCGAGGCCCCGTAATCGGAATGAGTACATATTAAATCCTTTAACGAGTACTCATTGGCGGGCAAGTCTGGTGCCATATGTTATTATAGGCATGAGCCACCGCCGTCTCTAGGCTGAGTGATCTTATGCATCGCCCGTACCCCCTGTATTGCTTTCTCTGTTACATGTTTTGTAAAGCATTTGGCACTTGTTTGCAGAGTAATGCCAAGGTACTTGAAGTCGTTTACTGTGGATACTTTCTGCCTCTTTATCACGATTTCTGCCATTGCTGGGATATTTCCTCCTTGCCTAAATACCATCATTTTTGTTTTTGTTATATTAATTTCAAACTTATGTTCGTAGCACCATTAATCCATATCTTTTATCACTTTTTGTAGTTTCGTGATGTCTCTTGATCCGATCACTATATCATCAGCGTAGGGGTACGATACTACGTCTTCCTTATGGGACAGGCGCGGGCATTCGCATTGCGACGGAGGTGAAATTCTTGGATCGTCGCAGGACGGAGCGAAGCGAAAGCATTTACCAAGTATGTTTTCATTAATCAAGAACGAAAGTTAGAGGTTAGAAGACGATCAGATACCGCCCTAGTTCTAACCATAAACGATGCCAGCTAGCGATCCGCCGAAGTTCCTCCGATGACTCGGCGGGCAGCTCCCGGGAAACCAAAGCGTTTGGGTTCCAGGAGAAGTATGGTTGCAAAGCTGAAACTTAAAGGAAATGACGGAAGTTCACCACCAGGAGTGGAGCCTGCGGCTTAATTTGACTCAATACGGGAAACCTCACCAGGCTCGGACAGCGGGAGGATTGACAGATTGAGAGCTCTTTCTTGATTCGGTGGGTGGTGGTGCATGGCCATTCTTAGTTGGTGGAGCGATTTGTCTGGTTAATGCCGATAACGAACGAGACTCTAGTCTGCTAAATAGTCGCATCCGGTATCCGTTCGTGCTACCGGCGACAACACAACAGCTCTGTGATGCCGCACGCGCGCTAGCGTGTCCTCCTAGTCCGAAAGGACCGGACAACCCGTTGAACCTCCTTCGTGCTAGGGATTGGGGCTTGTAATTGTTCCCCATGAACGAGGAATTCCCAGTAAGCGCGAGTCATAAGCTCGCGTTGATTACGTCCCTGCCCTTTGTACACACCGCCCGTCGCTACTACCGATTGAATGATTTAATGAGGTCTTCGGACCGGTGCGCGGGATCTGCTTCGCGCAGTTTCCAATGTGTCTGGAAAGATGACCAAACTTGATTTTTTTTTCTTTTTTTTGCTATTTGCTTTACGTCGCACCGACACAGATACGTCTTACAGCGACGATGGGACAGGAAAGGCCTAGGAATTGGCAGGAAGCGGCCGTGGCCTTAATTAAGGTACAGCCCCGGCATCTGCCTGGTGTGAAAATGGGAAACCACGGAAAACCATCTTCAGGGCTGCCGACAGTGGGGCTCGAACCCACTATCTCCCGATTACTGGATACTGGCCGCAATTAAGCGACTGCAGCTATCGAGCTCGGTAACTTCATTATTTAGAGGAAGTAAAAGTCGTAACAAGGTTTCCGTAGGTGAACCTGCGGAAGGATCATTACCGAAATTGTTTTATCAAAAAACATTTCGAGAAGGAGGAGTCGGGCGGCCCCGCGCGGTCCTCTCCTCCGGCGAGGCTCCCTCGAGGAGCGAGACTCCTGCCGAGCCCGCTGTTGCGAGCTCAGGCGAGTCCTGTTCGTACTCAGTAAGCCGCGGCCCCGCGCGGTCCTCTCCTCCGGTGAGGCTCCCTCGAGGAGCGAGACTCCTGGCGAGCCCGCTGTTGCGAGCTCAGGCGAGTCCTGTACGTACTCTGTAAGCGGCGGCCCCGCGCGGTCCTCTCCTCCGGCGAGGCTCCCTCGAGGAGCGAGACTCCTGCCGAGCCCGCTGTTGCGAGCTCAGGCGAGTCCTGTACGTACTCTGTAAGCGGCGGCCCCGCGCGGTCCTCTCCTCCGGTGAGGCTCCCTCGAGGAGCGAGACTCCTGCCGAGCCCGCTGTTGCGAGCTCAGGCGAGTCCCGTACGTACTCTGTAAGCGGCGGCCCCGCGCGGTCCTCTCCTCCGGTGAGGCTCCCTCGAGGAGCGAGACTCCTGCCGAGCCCGCTGTTGCGAGCTCAGGCGAGTCCTGTTCGTACTCTGTAAGCGGCGGCCCCGCGCGGTCCTCTCCTCCGGTGAGGCTCCCTCGAGGAGCGAGACTCCTGCCGAGCCCGCTGTTGCGAGCTCAGGCGAGTCCTGTACGTACTATGTAAGCCGCGGCCCCGCTCGGTCCTCTCCTCCGGCGAGGCTCCCTCGAGGAGCGAGACTCCTGCCGAGCCCGCTGTTGCGAGCTCAGGCGAGTCCCGTACGTACTCTGTAAGCGGCGGCCCCGCGCGGTCCTCTCCTCCGGTGAGGCTCCCTCGAGGAGCGAGACTCCTGCCGAGCCCGCTGTTGCGAGCTCAGGCGAGTCCTGTACGTACTCTGTAAGCCGCGGCCCCGCTCGGTTCTCTCCTCCGGCGAGGCTCCCTCGAGGAGCGAGACTCCTGCCGAGCCCGCTGTTGCGAGCTCAGGCGAGTCCTGTTCGTACTCTGTAAGCCGCGGCCCCGCGCGGTCGTCTCCTCCGGCGAGGCTCCCTCGAGGAGCGGGACTCCTGCCGAGCCCGCTGTTGCGAGCTCAGGCGAGTCCTGTACGTACGTTGTAAGCGGCCGACAGCTGGAGTGTCGCAGTCCGCGCGGCCGCGACTCCTTCTATACAGACGTTCGGCATTGGGTACCTACCTCCTCGCTCAATGGAGGGGACCCGTCGCGACTTCGGCCCGGCTGGCAGGTTTTAAATGAACGCCACGCCCATGCTCGAAACACTTCTTAGCTCTGTGACGAGAAACGCATGAAAATGATTGCTTCTCCTCCACTCACCGTGGAGAGAACGATCTAAAAATGAAAAAACAACCCTGAACGGTGGATCACTCGGCTCGTGGGTCGATGAAGAACGCAGCAAATTGCGCGTCGACATGTGAACTGCAGAATACATGAACATCGATATTTTGAACGCACGTTGTGGTCCATCGATTCCGTTCCCGGATCACGCCTGGCTGAGGGTCGGTTGCTAAAACTGAACGCGACATTGCGTTCGGAGGGTGGGAGCGTCGCGGTTCGTGTGGCCACGGCCGCCGCCGCGTCTCCTCACCCCGGTGGAGCTGGACCGGTCGACACCACCACTGAGAGTGTGTGAGACGGGAGGGTTGGTCCGCGCAGCGTCTTTGTGTCTGCTGGCGCCGGTTCGCCGCCCTTGCCCCGCGACCAAGCTCGAAAGTGTGTGCTGTGTGTGCAGCGACCGAACATTTTGTGCGACACGCACAAACCAAACACGACCTTAGAGCAGGCGAGACTACCCGCTGAATTTAAGCATATTATTAAGCGGAGGAAAAGAAACTAACAAGGATTCCCTTAGTAGCGGCGAGCGAACAGGGAAGAGCCCAGCACCGAATCTCGCAGGTTCACCCTGCCGAGAAATGTAGTGTTTGGGAGGGTCCACTTATCCCGGGAACCTGCGGCGAGTTCAAGTCCTTCTTGAATGGGGCCACGTTACGCAGAGGGTGCCAGGCCCGTAGAGATCGCTGCGGCTTCCGGGAGGATCTCTCCTTAGAGTGGGGTTGCTTGAGAATGCAGCCGTAAGTGGGTGGTAAACTCCATCTAAGGCTAAATATGACCACGAGACCGATAGCGAACAAGTACCGTGAGGGAAAGTTGAAAAGAACTTTGAAGAGTGAGTTCAAGAGTACGTGAAACCGTTCGGGGGTAAACGTGAGAAACCCGAAAATACCTCAACCGGGGAGATTCAAGCCTTATCCGCGCCTCTTCCCCTGCTCCTGCACGGAGCAATCCGGCGTCAGGGTGGTAACGGGTTTCTACTCGGCCGGGTAGTGGTGGGAAGGTCGGTGGGCCGCACTTCTCCCCCGGTATGTGTGCGCGGAGTTGACAAGCGAGAGCGCGTGGCATGGCCGACGGAACTCCGGCCCCGCTCAGCTGTTGGTTTGGGGATGCCTCGGACAGAAGAACTTGTAGACTCCCGTCAGCGGCGCAAAAGCTGCCGGTAATTTCACGACCCGTCTTGAAACACGGACCAAGGAGTCTAACATGTGCGCGAGTCATTGGGTTGACACTAAACCTAAAGGCTCAATGAAAGTGAAGGTCCCGCCTCGTGCGGACCGAGGGAAGATGGGCCGCGCTGCTGTGCGGCTCCGCATTCCCGGGGCGTCTCGTTCTCATTGCGAGTTGGGGCGCACCCAGAGCGTACACGTTGGGACTCTGCCTGGCCAGTACGATGTCAGGGGAAACCCTGATGGAGGTCCGTAGCGATTCTGACATGCAAATCGATCGTCGGACCTGGGTATAGGGGCGAAAGACTAATCGAACCATCTAGTAGCTGGTTCCCTCCGAAGTTTCCCTCAGGAAAGCTGGTGCTCGAACGAGTCTCATCAGGTCAAGCGAATGATTAGAGACGTTGGGGCCGAAACGACCTCAACCTATTCTCAAACTTTAAATGGGTGAGATCTCCGGTTTGCTTAAAACATTTTTGAAGCCGCGAGAGATTTATTTCTTGGATCGGAGTGCCAAGTGGGCCACTTTTGGTAAGCAGAACTGGCGCTGTGGGATGAACCAAACGCAGAGTTAAGGCACCCGAATAGAAATGATATTATCTTGGACATCATATACGCCAGGAGTTATAATTTCTCGTACATGGACGAACAGGGTTTTGAGAGACTCTGCCTCAAGGAAGTTCCTTACCGATTGCTTGTAACACGAGTTATAATGAGTTCTTAAGATGTGAAAGCTCTTATTCACCCAATCGAATCTCTTCAGTGTGTTCTATAGTTACAGTAGTAGATGTCTTGATTGACGCTATCAGTGAGCACGTGTTCTTATGTTGGCTGTGAACTTTACAATTCAACTCGCATGTCGGATCTCCACACGGACATGAATGTGAGTGGTTTGTGGCCGGTGTAGATTAGAAAATCACTCCAATCTAACGTATACTCAAAGTTTTTAACAGCATAGTAAGCAGCGAAATATTCTTTATCTTAAGTAGTTCTTCTCCCCAGTGGTCGGTTTCCTACAGACAAACGACAAAAGTTGTAAAATAGTTCCTTTCATCTGTTACTGCGATACACTGATTACAAAATCTCAGCCGTCAACTATTAAAAATAAGGGTGAGACTGAAGATGTGTGAGCTAGTAATACTGAATGTGTCAGGTGCCTTTTAGAGGTTCAAAACCTTGTCGAAGGTTTCTGTCCACTCAGTTTCCTGTTGTCATTTTTCCTAGTGCCAAGGAGCGGGTACAGAAGGACTGTTTGCATTCTGGCGGGTTCTGCGGTAAAAATTAATCAGACCAAGAAATCCGCACAGTTCCTTTGTAATAACTGATAGAAGGAAAAACTATATTAATAATGTCGTTTTTAACAATTTAACACGTTAATTATATCCCGAGTAATTTTAATGTGAAGTTGATGCTTGAGATACACTGCTCACCCCTAGCCTCCCATGTGCAGCGGTGAATAGCCTTATGCCTGAAGAATGTATTCGTAACTGCTAATCCCACGCTAGCACAGAAGTCCAGCAAACACTTCCCATTCCCATTAGTTTTCATATGTTCGCCACATTTATCCATCACACTTTCATATTCTTCAGTTCGATTTCCAACTCTCATATTGAAGTCGCCCAATAGCACTATCTTATCCCAGCCGTTGACCCTAGCTACCATTCCACTCAGTGCTTCATAAAACTTGTCAAATTCCTCCTCATCTGCACCTTCACATGATGAATACACTGAGGCAATTATCATCCTATTTCCTCCAACTGCCAAATCTAAGCACACCATTCGCTCATTTAGATGCCTAACAGAAACTATGTTATGTGCAATAGCTTTACCGATGAACAATCCTACCCCACACTCTGCCCTTCCCTTTTTAACACCTCTTAAGAATAATTCATAGTATCTTCTTCGTTATATCCCCCTATTATTTATTTATATATCGTATGGCATATATATACTGTATACAGAAACAAGAAAGCAAGTACATTATATTTTAATGTCCAAAGTTGCTATCCATTCTAGAGTCTCTGTATTGACCGCTAGAAAATCAAACCAATCTCCATGGTAGGCTCTTCTGCTACACTCCTTTACAATGTGTTCGACGGTTTGAAAAGGAGCACCAGAGTCACACTCGGGGAATTGTATCTTTCGTCATTTATACAGGGACGCAGCACAGACACCATGACCACATCGAATCCTGTTAAGGATGGTCCAAGTCCTTCTTGGGAGATCAGACCTCGAATTAGGTGGGAATAAAGGCCAGAGATGTTCACCTTTTTTTTGAGATCCAGTCTTCCTTCCATTGGGCATAGGGGTTGAAGTTGTCTACTGTGAGCTTCTGAGCGAACTTAACTGGCGGATATCTAGATTTCAACCGGTTCCTCTGAACTTCTGCAGAATGTTGTTACGACTTCTAATCTTTGCTGCTGTATTTACTAGATGTTGCCTGAAGGAAAGTGTCCGATCTAATGTTATACCTAAGTACTTTGGGTAATTATTGTGTCTGAGGACCTAACCGTTAAAAGACACTTGGAGAGTACAGTTTGCCATTTTGTTATTTAGATGAAAGCAGGACACCTCAGTTTTGCTGGTGTTTGGTTGAAGTCTCCATTTCCAAAAATAGTCACTAAGAATGGAAAGGTCTTCAGTAATATATTCTCCGTTTCTTTCAGGTTACTATGACTTGTAGCTAAAGCTATATCATCAGCATAGCAAAATTTTCTAGATTTAGTTGGTGGCAAATCTGATATATACAGATTGAGCAGGAGAGGAGCCAAGACTCATCCTTGAGGGAGACCATTGTTCAATCTTCTCAGCTTGCTAGTCCTATTCCCTAGAACAACCTGAAAGAGTCTATTATTCAGCATGTTTCCAATTAATTTTACCGTGGTTTTGCATGGTAATACCTGAAGAAGTTTATACAGCAGCCCCTCTCTCCAAACCGTGTCATAAGTAGCAGAAAGGTCCAGAAAAACAGCAGAGGTTTTCAACTGTTGCTGAAATCCTGCTTCAATGCATATTGTGAGTGCAAGGACTTGGTCACAATAGCTACGATTCTGCCAAAAACCAGCTTGGTCAATAGGAATATGTTGATTAATTACACAGCTAATTCTGTTGTATAGTATTCTTTCAAGGAGTTTATAGCAATAACTGAGGAGAGCGATTGGTCTGTAGCTTTGTGGTATATCTTTTGGTTTGCCAGGTTTCAATATGGCAAGGATTTTAGTACTCCTTAGGAAGAATACCTGTCTGAAGTATGTGGGTAAAGAAGCACGTCAACCACCTTCTCGCATTCCGTCCCATATTTACGATAAATTCAGGATGTATTCCATCAAAACCTGGTGCCTTACCAACTTTCATGTCCTTTAATGCTGTATCAACCTCATCAATCATGAAGGTTTCAGAATACTGGGAAGAGGTTGGAGAGGTACGTTTAAGCATCCTTAGGTTCTTTTTCACCGTTTTTGTACGTTTTTTATCTTTAGTAACCCTTGAAGTTAAAACAAAATGGAAGGCTATTTTGTTTGCTGAGATAGTTGACTTTCCTCTAACTCCTGTTGAACTTCCTCCAAGTTTTCTCAATAGACTCCAGGCTTCCCTACTGGAATGAGAGAAATACAAGTTACTAACTGTTTCTGTCCATTTCTGTCTACGATTTTCATCCAGACTCCGTAATAGCTCCTCACCAGTCGTATGGGCACGTGTTTCAAGAAAATCTTTGTAAAGGGCATCGCTATGTTCACTCCATCCAGGAACGTATTCTTTCCTGTAGCCTCTTGGGATGTGCTTTTTGGCTAGAGATTTCACAAGCCCTGCAAATCTCTGATAACTATCGCTGGTTTCCGGAATCCGTCTGATGCATTTGTCCAGCTCTTCAGAGAATTTCTTCCAGTTTGCCTCTTTAAAGTTCCAGCGTGGGCGTGGGAAAGATCTAATTAGGGGGACAGAGATGCCCATCTCAAGGAAGATTCGTCTGTGTTGACTATTTGGGAAGTCCCCCAAAACTTCTCTCATCATGGGTAGAGGGTTGCCAACAGAGTCACATGTGACGAAACAGAGGTCTGGGTTGGTCTCGCTTCCAAGCAGCAGATCTAAACGTGCCTTTGTCTTTTGAATCAAATATAAGATGTACGTTTTGGTCTTCTGACCATTCTACTAAAGCTATGCCGCAATCATCGTTTCTTGCATATTTCCAAGTTTCGTGATGGCTGTTGAAGTCGTCAGCATAGACAGTTGGATGACTTGGATATGGAAGAGGTGGGGTTGGCCAGCAGATGGATGGAGGTTTGTAGATATTTACGATGGTTTCATCTTGCAGTTTTATTGTTAGAGTATTAATATTATTAATTGTACTAGATGATATGAATTCAACCTGCTCCAAGTTGTTACGGGCATATGCATTGTCAAAGGTAGCACCAATAATACTATAACCATAAATCTTCCCTCTCTTGCTTAGCTCATCTACTGTAGCAGCATGTGTTTCTTGAATGTGTCATTATTACGCGGCAATTTTGACAAAACATCACACTTAGATCTACCGATACCTTCAATATTCAGTTGGAAAATTTTAATACCATGTACAAGCTTTCGAGTCAATTGGCTCTTAAAAGAGCCGTTGAGTGGATTACTTCGTACAGTTTGCATATTTGCTGGGAGAAGATAGGTCCAGCAGCCAATGTTGTCGCTTCCTTAGCACCACCCAGGGGTCACGTGTAGGGCTTTATAAGGTTTAACCTACGGACGTGAAGCAACAGTTACCCCCTAATCGAGCGTCATTAACTACTGACACATCCAGTCACATCCTCTTTGTTGTCTCAGCCAGTTCAATTTTCTTTTTCCATAAGACCCATTAATATTGATAGCTCCCATCGAATTCGATTTCATTCGCCAATTTGTTTCCAAGGAGTCCCTCGCCTGAAAAATGGGAGTTGGACTCCGTTACTTCCATAGGTCCGAGGCTTGCTTGAAGGTTCTGAGCATGCTCGGTGAAAATTCTGTAAATCAGGATGCTACCCTTACTAACCAAGTGAGGATCTCGCCTCTAACGTGTTGGGGACCACCGTGGATTGTATAGTCCTAGCCACCTGAGCACAAAGAGGGCCATGACTCAGAACATGCCCGAGAGGCGCACTCCATAGGAACTTGTACCCCGACTCTCAGGACCACTTACTAGGCCATTCAGCCGTTGTCCATGGTTGGCGAACTAGGATGCGATTACAATAAGCCAAATAAGTAAAATATTTTAAAAGACTCGTAACCAGTTATTCTTTATAGGAGGAATGCCATATTATACTGATGTCAATTTTAAACTTAAATTGAACAATTTAACTTATATGAAAGGTATTTAATCGAATGTTCCATTTAATCTGTTTCTATCAGATCATGTGTATGGAACATTTTAAAACAGCATTTGCTTTTGTTTTTATTCATGAGAGGCTATATCACACTTCACACAGCGAGCTTTCGTTGTACTCTTCTACACATTATGTAGGTCCGACACATTCGGAATAACCATAGTAAGAGGTAAACTTGATAAATTTTTCTCTTTGCATTAGTGATACCATTGGAAAAATTACAATTTTCTGAAGTCCGAATCTACTTAGATTTGCGACCCATACTGTAGATATGTGCAAGGTCCTGAGACTTATAATATTCATGTGTAATAATTGTACAGACTGAAGGTCATTCAGGACGATCAAACATTCAGACCCACACCAAATTTCCTCGCCGATGGCTGCGATAATTTGTGATTGATTTGCTCTCAGGTAATCGATGTCTGCTTAACTATTAATTCTGAGACTAGGGGAGGAATTCCATGGGGAATGTCCAATTAATGTGGTAACCACAACATGCACGCGTTACTGGGCACGCAAGATTGACGGCCAGCACGCTGTAGTTTAGAGTGTAACTGCGAAGAAACAAGAACGTCAATCATTCTCAGTATCAGTAGGTTCATTCTCACCCTCATAGACACTAGGATTGCTTACCTTACTTGATCGTCTAAAAGTACAGAGACAGTTGAATTCTGCGCCACTTTTTGACAGGTGTTTTGCAGAAATAATTCAGGGTCAGATCTGCTAAGGCTTGCAAACCTTCTGCTGTGTCATACCACTTCTTCCGGAATTTCTCTGTTGTACTCCTGTATCTGGTGTTGTGAGCTCTTCTCAGCACAACAGTGTTCCTGCCATGAAACATTCCTTGAGCACAAGTAACGGAGAACTGAGTCCAGTCCACGCCATGAGATGTGGCGGGTTTCTTTCCTGTTCTTCGAAAATGAAAGTCGGCTGTTTCCTTGTCCGGAAAACAAAGAATGATTTCTACGATATAAACCACGCCCGTCTTGAAGAGGGCAAAGGAAAACTGGAAAAAACGCTGCGTTCAGTGGAGAAGTACACACAAAGCAAGTAGTAACTTCCACATTAATGAGAGGGCATTCGGCACTTCGAAAATGAAGATATCGTCCAAAGGAAGACAAAGGCTCCCTAGGCCTCGAATGCTCTAATAGCGTCGCGTTCGGAATAGAACAAGAGTTGACCAAGGGAAGTCAGATAGGTTAGCTGAAAGTGAGTAGCCTGGCACAAGTAAGTACTATGACTCAGGTAAGGGTCGCGTGGTCGCCAACCCATGCTCCCAAGTTGAGAGCCTCCGGGGCCCCTTTTAGTCACCTATTACGACAAGCAGCGGATACCATGGCTGTTATTCTACCGCCCGCACGCACAGTGGGTATACTGAGTGTGTGTGTGTGTGTGTGTGCGTGTGTGTGTGTGTGTGTGTGTGTGTGTGTGTGTGTGTGTGTGTGTGTGTGTGTGTGTGTGTGTGTGTGTGTGTGTGTGTGTGTGTGTGTGTGTGTGTGTGTGTGTGGAACACTTGGTGTAAGTAGAATTGGACCAGTGTCAGGAGTATTGTCCTACTGGTCAGCATTGTTGAGCTGCTGCTGTTTACTTGCCTGTCTGAAGTAGCTCACTGTGTGGAGCAATCACGTTGACTGTGTTTAGTGTTTAAGTCATTGGATTAGTCTGGAGTCGAACCAAGTTAAGTGCTGTTATGTGTTGTGATACTCAACAGACCTATGTTCGAACCTGTCTGCATGCCACTGCTTTGTGAAGCGACTGCGCGTAGAGGCAAGTAAATGTCAAAGGAGAACTGTCAGTGACGATTTTCGCCGTCTCAGTAATACCAGCGAGGGAGGCTTTGTCAATAGACAGCAATCGGTGGAGTGTGTGTGTATGTGCGTGCTTGCGTGCGTGCGTGCGTGCATGCGTGTGTGTGTGTGTGTGTGTGTGTGTGTGTGTGTGTGTGTGTGTGTGTGTGTGTGTGTGTGTGTGTGTGTGTACAAACTGGGCCATCCTGAATTGAATTATATCGATGAAACAGATAGTGTATTATTCGTAGCAATATCATAGCTCTGCTTTGCAACCATCTGGAAGCTCTGTCGAGAAACTTCATCTAACTTCATCTACGACTGGGTCGTGGAGTAACAAGGCAGTTTATTCAAGAATACAAATTGGCTGAATTGAAATATAATCGGAAATTTAATAAACAGTCTTATGATGTATTTTGGGTAACGTTGGAAAATATTTTTCATGCAATCCTGTAGAAAGCTCTAAGCATATTACAGCAATTCACCACGTCTGATTGACGTGAAAAAGCGTTTTGATGTTTATCGAACATCGAAAACAAACAACTATGTACTCTCTTGTCCATGGATAAAGTTCATGTTCTCCTGTCAAAGTTGTGTCCAAAAATAACATTATATTTTTCAAAGAGACAAGATCAAATATCTCTCTGAACTGCCAATCGACCGAATTATTCATGTGGAAAACTGCTTATCTCTCTAATTGTGAGTTAGCGCTTTGTCCAGCTTACCTCAAAATAATTCCGTATGAATATAAAAATACTGCATTTAAAACAGTTTCTGTAAACTGTAAAATTAAATTGAATACCTTTCACCAAAGAGTATTAAATAAATACTTTTCTAAAGTTGCTAGTTAATATACGAGGGCCGTAAATAAATTAGCTGCAACCAGTGGCACAACACCTGATCAGTGGAGATGGTAGCCTAGGGTTTAGCAAGTTAAACTCCGAGTTTGTGGCTAAATGGATAGAATGCTTGCGTTTCGTTAGATGGTCCCGGGTCAATTTTCAGAATCAACCCCCTCATACTGTTAATTCCTGTGGCCTGGGGACTGGGATTTATGACGTCTTCGACATTGATTTCATCCTCAATAGGTACCACCAAGCCTATACAGATGCCATGTATTATTAAAATAAATTTTTCAATTTTAGAGCAGTACCAGTGGTCATACCAACCATTCACTGGTATATTAGCTTCCTCGGGAGATCTGAGGTGGTGTCCGACTCAACAGCGCGGGTTCTATTCCAACCAATAAAATAGAACACTAAGCCTGAAGATTGCATTTCATTTTAGCAGATCTACCTATAAAAAGAAATTATATTACTCTTATAACAGCAGCCCTGCCGTGTCTTCCTAAAAGGATGTAGAAGTAAACGGGAGTGAAATACCAGCACTGTATGAGGTGAGGAAGTGTAACACATGGCTGTTAGTAAGCGGTGGCGATCTGGCGGAACACCTATCCCCCCTGCAGTCTAATATCTTGAAACTTGAAAATAGGTGCATTGAGTATGGTATGAAAATTAGCCTTCGAAGACTAAATTGATGTCAGTAGGTAAGAAATCCAAGAGAAATGAATATCAGATTGGTGGCACAAAGCTGGAACACGTAGATAATTTCAAGTATTCAGGATGTATATTTTCCCAGGACGGTAATATAGTAAGTGAGATTGAATCAAGGTGCTATAAAGCTAATGCAGTGAACTCAGAGTTGCGATCAACAGTATTCTGTAAGAAGGAAATCAGCTCTCGAACGAAACTATATTTACATCGGTCTGTTTTCAGACCAACTTTGCTTTACAGGAGTGAAAACTGGATAGACTGAGGATATTTTATTCGTAAGTTAGAAGTAACAGGCATGAAAGTAGCGAGAATTATTGCTGGTACAAACAGGTGGAAACAATGACAGGATGGTACTCGAAATGAACAGGTAAAGGCTAAGTTAGCAATGAACTCTGTGGATGAAGCTGTACGCATAAACCGGCTTCGATGGTGGGGTCATGTGAGCGAATGGAGGAGGATAGGTTATCTAGGAGAATAATGGACTCTGCTATGGAGGGTAAGAGAAGTGGAGGGAGACAAAGATGACGATGGTTAGACTCAGTTTCGAACGATTTAAAGATAAGAGGTATAGAACTAAATGAGGCCACAGTACTAGTTGCAAATAGATGATTGTGGCGAAGTTTAGTAAATTCACAGAAGCTTGCATACTGAACGCTGAAAGGCATAACGGTCTATAATTATGATGTATTAGTAGTAGTAGTAGTAGTAGTACGAGTAGTAGTAGTAGTATTTCTAGACATTCCACAGTTATTTGGGTCGGTAATTCGCATCGCTTTCACCCAGTTTCACGAACGAATGCCTTTCCTGTCGTGAACGCAATCACAGATAACATTTTGCAGATGATGTTATAAAGTATAGAGAAGCAAATAAGTTAAAAGATTATGAGGGACTGCAAGAACACCTCGGCGATGTTGTGTGATGGACAGCAGATACTAGTATGATTGTTAAGGGGGTGAAAAGTCAGGTTGTAAGTTTTACCAAGAGCAAAAGTGCTTCATCTGGTCAAAGACAACATTCCAAAAGGGATAGAAAATTGTATATATTACAGAAGGAGGACTGTTCAATCTTAGCAGACTGTGAGCAAACACTAAGGTATCAACTGCTTAACTCCAGTATGCGGGCGATAATGTTATATTGGCAACTTCGAACTGTTCAGCATACCCTGGAGGCACTTAATGGTGCATATGGGTGCATTGGTCTAGACGTAAACACCACCAACCTGTAACGCTACTGGTCCACCTATCATGATTAATGGAACTAGCTTAAATTGTATTGAACACTTTCCCTACCTTGGCAGTCATTTTTCAACAATGACGCTGAAATTCAATATAGTCTCAAATGTGCCAGCTCAGCCTATGGTATAACATCAGCTGTATGTATACAAAGCCGCTGTTTCTCCAACTCTCCTCTGTGGCACTTCTAACATCTGGAAAAATAATTTCAACGCTGCATTCGGAGAATTCTAGGAATGAAATGGCAAGACAGACGCACCAACGCAGTGCTTGGGAGCAAGCTAATACAATCAGCGTTGAATCTCTCGTAATAGAACAAACAATTGAGTTAAATCATTATACTGTCTCTTCTATATATAAACCACCAAATTCTGCATTCAATTTCCAGAAACCAAGGAATTTCGACAATCAAGCAGTCCACATTGTAATTGGTGACTTCAACAGCCAAAGCAACGTCTGGGGATATGAACATGGGAATGAAGATGGAGAGGCTGTGCTGGAATGGGCTGAGACCCACGAGATGCTACTGTTACACGATGTTAAACTACCTCCTTCTGTTAACAGCGGGCGTTGGCAACGAGGTTATAACCCTGATCTGATCTTTGCTAGCGAAGGAATTGCTCAGCAGTGTGTAATGAACACCGTCACCCCAATACCGCACACACAGCATAGACCCATCATGTGTCACGTACGTCCTATGAGCGTACCTTTCCGCAGGCGATATAATTTAAAGAAAGCAGGCTGGAACAAGTTCACTGCATATCTGGAAGATGCTGTATCTGATATAGGTATTTTTATGACTGACTATGACCTGCTTGTAGATGCAGTGAACAACAGCTCCAGACAGTCAATTCCCAGAGGTTGTCGAATGAATTATGTTCCTGGTCTCAATCAACATTCCTCAGCTCTGATGGCTGAATACATTGATCTATTTGAGACGAATCCCTTAGGTAAACAGACTGTGCAGAAAGGTCTAGAGCTGACAACAATGTTAGAGGAAGATAAACGTTGCTTATCTACCCTTGAAGGGCTGGAGATGTCCAAAAGTAGTCAGAAAGTCTGGTGACTCTTAAAGGGGCTTAATAATGACTTCACAAAAGCCCCTGTACGCGTCAATTTGTCCCCAGATGCCATTGCTCATCAACTTCTGCTCAATGGAAAAATAGGGGTTATATGAAAAAAGTTAAAATAGAACGCCAAATAGATAAGGAGTCTAGCGACCTCACTAATAATATCACCCTAGAGTAAGCCATAAACAAATCCAGAAATGGCAAGGCTACAGGTCTGGATGATATGAGAGTGAAACAAATATAACATTTTGGTTCCAGAGCAAGGAAGTGGGTTGTTGATTTTCTAAAGAATTTCCTACAGAGTAAACAGATACCTAAGGTGTGGAGGAAGTTTCGAGTGATGGCTATATTGAAACCAGGTAAGGATCCATTAGATCCTGAGAGGTACAGGCAAATATCATTACTTTGTCACTTATATAAGATATTTGAGAGGATCCTACTTGAGCGCCTCACGTCTAAAGTAGATCAACATCTGATTCAAGAACAGGCGGGCTTTAGATCCGGAAGGAAGTGCACTTCACAGGTTCTCAATTTAACTCAGCACATAGAGGATGGGTTTGAAAGACGTAAAATCACAGGAGTGGTATTCGTGGACCTTACAGCAGCGCATCATAGAACTTTGATCACCAAGCTCTAAAACTTCACCAGAGACTATGGTTTGACGAATAATTTTGAAACTCTCCTGCAAAATCGCCGGTTCTTTGTTGAGTTTCAAGGAAAGTGCAGTAGGTGGAGGTATCAACGGAATGGACTTCCCCAGGGCAGTGTCCTCCCGCCCATCCTCTTTAACATTTTCGCGAATGACCAGCCAAGGCCTTCCTCTACAATAAGCTTCATTTATGCCGATGACCTGGCTTTAGCGGTCCAGTGCGACGACTTTCAAACCACTGATAGTCAGCTCTCAAATGCACTTAAGGAACATTCAGTGTTCTAGCAGAAGAATCGGCTACTGCAAAACCCGACTAAGACCCAGGTGTGTGCATTTCATCTTCGAAATCGAGAAGCTACTAGACAGCTGTGCGTGACGTGGGAGGGTAAGCAACTGAAGCATTGTTTTACACCAAGGTTCCTGGGTGTCACTTTAGACCGGATCTTAACATTCAAGAAACACTGTGTTAACTCTGGACAGAAAGTCTCAGCCCGAAATAACATCCTCCGTAAACTTGGCTCAAGCAAATGGGGAGCCCATCCAACTTTGTTAAGAACCTCAGCTCTTGCTCTGAGTTTCTCTGCAGCTGAGTATGCATGTCCTGTATGGTTCAGGTCAGCCCATACGAAGCGGGTGGATGCAGTTCTTAATGAACATGTAGAATAGTAACTGGGTGTCTGAAACCTACTCCCACTGACAATACTGCTTGGCTGGTATTTCTCCTCCAGGCATTCGGCGAGAAGTGTTTGCAAGGCAAGAGAGATCGAAGGTGGATCTCACAAGCAACCACCCGTTATTTGGACATCGACCTCCACTCAGAAGACTGAAGTCCAGGCAAAGTTTCCTCAATGTCTTCAAGGCTCTGGATAAACCAACAAGAAGAGCACGTTGTGATATGTGGCGAGCAAAAATAGAGCATCTTTCTGATTGGATGGTGCCTTCTGAATCTCCACCCTCTGGTCATCATTTGGAATGGACAACCTGGAAGGCACTGAATCGTTTGAGGAGTGGGGTAGGTAAATCCAAAGATAACCTAAAAAATGGGGTTATTTGAAAGATCAGTCAGACTTCTGCGATTGTGGGGAGCAAACAAACTACCCAACACCTGTGTGACTGTCAGTCCTGCCCTGTTCGTTGTACACTTCAAGACTTGATTCAAGCTACTGAAGATAGAATTTCTATTGCCATTTCTGGGCAGACATTGTGTGAAACATGTTTTGTGACATAAAATGTACTTTGTTTTGTTTGTATATAATACCTTATTTATATTTTAAGTTTTTCAACAGTCTGACACGAAATAAATAAATAACTATTTATAACGGTATAGTATGACACCTCACCTATTTCAATTAAATGTTTTACTGGTTGTTATGAATTATCTATGCTACATAATAATGAAATAACAATTTAACCTGGTAGTCTGGAAATAACATTACACATTTCGCCACTGGGTGTAGCAATCGACGTTGTTAAAATTACGTGTATACTGTTTCCTGCTTCTAATGTGGTTTTCTAATATCGCTAGTGTAAACGTATAAAGTTTTTGTAATTAAGTTACATTTATAATAAATAGGCCTGTAGCGTACCTGTCTTCCGATACATTTCATTTGCAATGACCATTTCATACTAATACTATATAGTATTATGACAAACTGTTAGCATTACTGCCAGCCCTTCAGGGTAGATCTAGCGTATCTGCTTATTACTTGGAGGCTCCGGGTTCCATTCTTGTCCAGGTCAGGGTTTTTACCTGGATATGAGTGCTGGTTCGAGGTCTACTCAGCCTACGTGATTACTATTTAGGAGCAATCTCACGCTGAGTTAAGGCGCCGGTCTAAAAAGCCAAGATAACGGCCGAGAGGATATGTCGTGCAGAACATACGACACCTCGTAATCTGCAGGCCTTCGGGCTGAGCAGCGGTCGCTTGGTAGGCCATGGTCCTTCGAAGCTTTTACGCCATGGGGTTTGGTTTGCTTAGAATTACTATTTTTGTTTTCATCACTGGTTAACACTAGCTAAGATTGTCTTCTTCTTCTTTGCTACCGTGCGGGTGCGAACTGCGTCGCACATGTGGATGTGGCCCTGTATTACGGTCGGATGCCCTTCCTGACTCCAATCCTATATGTGTGTTTCTGTGATGACTGGTAATGTAGTGTGTTGTCTGAATATGATGAGGAGAGTGTTGGGAGGGACACATACACCCAGTCCACGAACCAGTAGAATTAATCAGAAGCGATTAAAATCCTCGACCCGGCCGGGAAACGAATCCGGGACCTTCTGAACCGAAGGCAAGTACGCTGACCATTAAGCCAACGAGTCGGACTAGCTAAAATTGTCTCTTTATTACAATTTGTCTTGTGTTTAATTAGTGGTATTATATTATGTCATAATCCCCGTACAAGTTTTGTTTTGTTGACAATCCATACAATTTGAGTAGTTTCAAACAGAGAATCATACATTCAGATCAAATTACAGTCGCATTAAAGTGTGTAACTCCACGACTCTACAATCATAGCAGGCATGGCTTGTAGAGTGACCTTTATAAAGTAAAACAAACCCACACTACAGAACACATTCGTGCTGCACGTGTTTACGTATCTGTATCATAGTTCCTCGCAATCGACTCTTCGTGATTCCAGTCGCAGCCCGTCACTACTTTGAACTACAGCCGAGTAAAGTTCAGACGGACAAACGCAATGCTAGGAAAGAACGTATGAACTGCAGAAGTATCAACCCTCAAGAACCAGTGGCTACCCAACACACCGTGTGAAGATTGTGGCTCCAGCCATCAAACAACTCATGCGATTTGAAGTTTACTTTTGGAAGACAATCATAGTTGTTAACGAGTGATAGCCTAGTACGTGTATTCATTGGGGTAAATAAAGTAATATGGTTGTGATGTAAACGAAATGGCGCACAAGTCAGTGGTAAGACCTCAGTGTACGAGACAACACCTGGATGAGAGAAGATCAAAAGGAAAGCAGCACGATTTGTTCAGGATGATTTCCCATCAAATGTTGCAAATTTTGGGCTGAGAAGACGTGGGATTTAGCACACGAGCTGTTCCCAGCTGTGAATGGGAAGATTGTGCGCAGACGAATAAGCTTGAGCGGTCCGACTCGTTGGCTGAATGGTCAGCGTACTAGCCTTCGGTTCAGAGGGCCCCGGTTCGATTCCCGGCCGGGTCAGGGATTTTAGCGTTCATTGGTTAATTCAAATCGCCCGGGCAATGGGTGTTTGTGCTGTTCCCAACATCCCCGCAACTCACACACCACAAATAACGCTATCCTCCACCACAACAACACGCAGTTACCTACACATGGCAGATGCCACCCACCCTCATCGGAGGGTCTGCCTCAAAAGAGCAACCACACAAAATTACTATTATAGCTTGAGTGGGGTTTTTAAAGGTAGGATAGATCATAATACGAAAATGCACTTGGAATTCAAGAGCACAAATTGGAGTAAATATTTATAGGAAGAGGAGTTGGAGACTGGAATAATTTATCAAGGGAAATGTTATGAATTTCGGAATTCTTTGCAATCCTTTAACAAAAGACCAAGTTAACAGCTGGTAGAGAATCCGCACCTGAGCGACAGTCCTAAATGCAGTGTCAGTGGCAGTGTCTAGCTGTCAGATTGCATTCGGGAGCCACTGTGGGCAGCCCTGAAGGTGGTTTCACCCCAGGCAGATACTGAGGTTGTACCTAAATTAAGGCCACGGTAGCTTCCTACCCCATCGTCGCCATAAGACCGAAATGCAGATTGATTGATTGATTGATTGATTGATTGATTGATTGATTGATTGATTGATTGATTGATTGATTGATTGATTGATTGATTGATTGATTGATTGATTGATTGATTGATTGATTGATTGATTGATTGATTGATTGATTGATTGATTGATTGATTGATTGATTGATTGATTGATTGATTGATTGATTGATTGATTGATTGATTGATTGATTGATTGATTGATTGATTGATTGATTGATTGATTGATTGATTGATTGATTGATTGATTGATTGATTGATTGATTGAATATAATGGGAAGGGATGTATTTATTATCGCGTGTTTGTGTGCAGGTTCATGGTAGTGATGAGATATTCGAATACTTTTAACATTCGAATGAGCTCCATCCGATTATTTAGATAATCGAATAAATAATCGGATGAGTTTCAAATATCATTCACTTGTATCGCATACAATATTCCAATGCGTCATGAATCAATTTTTCGATTTAAGTGTGTCGGATGGATAATCGACTGAAGTAAGCGAATAGCTTATGAAAAATAGAAATGCGTCTTTTCCAAACATATCCCCAAATGTTGAAACTAAATGAGTGAATTAACCAGCGTTGCCAAACTTTGAGTTCGTCAGGATCGTAGAATAACCACTAAAATATCGTATTTTTGGAAGAGAGGATCGTACAACTTAAAATCACCATTAAAATATTAGTTCTTTTAGTCTCTTTACAGACGCAGTAACTCATTTAGGCAGCAGCTTGCCTCTGAGAAAGCTGACTAGTTCGATTCCTCGTCAATAATATGAAATTTCCGAAAAATCGTGTACCTCTGGTTCGGGCCACACGTAAAACTGTATGTTTCGCGGATTACCTATAACACCATAGCCAGGTATCCCGCTACGGCAACTCCACATTTAAACAGGTTAGGATCGAAAATAAATATATGTCATAGTGCTAATATGTGAGATACAGTATCAAGGACACGAAAATAATTTTTAATTAGATCACTCAGGAATTAGGTAATTTGTAAAGTTCGGTAGTCAACATGAGATATAAAGTCACTGAAGTGACTTACATCATAGCTGGAAATCATCATCATGATCATCATCTTCTATGGAAACATTCACAGCAGAAGGTTCTGAAGTACCGGTACTTCAGCTTGCTGGTTGATTATACCACTTTGCTTTACCCAACCCTCTGAGCATGTTTTAAATCTTTACGCGTATCACTGATTCGAACACACTTACTGGCCGGCAAGCATCCATTCACCGCAGAACTAATTAGCCTATTCCTTTAATGACATTATTGTTTCTGAATATTCTTTCACAATCAGCTTTCGAGGCAGGGAGTGTCAAAAGAGAGTGCAAATTCTGGAACTCCGGGAAACTCGCATTCACCAAACGTGTTTTTTACCTCCTGCAACTTGGTACAAATGAATCTACATTAGAGCAGGCTTTAATATCATCATTGAAGTTGACTAAGGGGAAATTCCTGTAGTTACAGTCAATCTGCCTCTCTCTCCAACTTGTGATAGAACATAACTTGCACGAATAAAAGAAGCAACACAAATCTACGCATTTAAAGGGAAAACAAGACAAAATTTACGATACGTCACAGGATTCGAATAGAGTTTCGGAAGGATAATAAAATATCACCGAAAAATAATCTGATGGAAAAATATTCACTGTTCTATTGCCTCATTCATTTGAATGAATAATCGAAAATTAATCGAACGAGAAATATAATCGAATATAATCGGATAATCGAATGTGGGATTATTTTGTATTCGATTACCGCATCACTAGTTAATGGTCATATGTTATTTACGTAAAGCGACATGTGGCAACGCCTAATTTCCCCTTACAACGAAACTCGGCAGAAACTTCCGCCTAATTAGAGGCAAATATTGGACAGATCACTGTGGATGGAGGCTTTCCACGTTCTCCAGCGGCATCCACGATAATGTCACGGCAAGTGATCGATGCCCAGATCGAGAATTGAACCCGGGACCCACTGAACGGAATGCCACTTGCCATATACCCGGAGATAAATAGAAACGAGTGTCGGTTTAAAATTCTGAATTTTTGAAGTTGTAGAATGAAAAAGGACCCCAGGTAAGCCGTATGTTTTAATGGGGACTTTACAGAGTGTGAATTCCTTTGCGGAGGAAAGAGGACATTTCTCGCAGCCAAGCACACATATAACTAGTGTAGCCGTATTGATCACCATGAAATATTAAGTAGCCTTCTCACGACACGCCACCGAGTACGACGCCAGGCTCTTCTAAGTGGCATGTGGCAACGGCTTAATTTCCCCTTACAACGAAACTCGGGAGAAACTTCCGCCTAATTAGAGGCAAATATTGGACAGATCACTGTGGATGGAGAGAAATTAGCGGACATGGCTTTCCACGTTCTCCATCGGCAACCACGATAATGACCGGCTGAGATGGGATAGGAACGAGGAAATAGAGAAACCTGAAACAAGTATGTGAAACCAATACCAAACTCAGCTAGAATGGCCGTGATCGCCAAGGAACACTGGCAGGAATGTATCCTATCACAGGAAGACATGAAGTGAAACAAAATAAGACAATTTCAGGAAGGTTGTCCCGATGAAGTGGAACTATAGGATTTGTTTTGAAAGAAGATTTTCATTTAATTAACTTTAATTTAATAAATGTAGCATACAACAGGGCACTGTACACATGGAGGGGTACATTAAATATTTTACAAATGTACAGTATATAGGCCACTTTTAATAGGCAATATTAATAACATTCATGAGGGTAATATTAATTATACAGTACAGATAATGTTGCATAATAATTAGAATAATAATAATAATAATAATAATAATAATAATAATAATAATAATAATAATAATAATAAACAGTACTAAATAGTGAATAGAGATATCAGTCATTGGTAATTGTACTAAAATAAAAAAGACAATGTACTAATGAACTGCGTGCCATCTACATTTTATATTAGATTGATATAAATAGAACCTAACTTCATAAATATAGTTTATTTAATTACTGTTATTCAGAAGGATTGTTTTACAACACATTCATTTGAAATGTTATTGTTCTTGTAACATCACTCAGGAAGAGAGTACACATTTCTGGCCGAGCGAGTGGGCTGTAGCTACCAGCTTGCTTTCTGGAGATAGTGGGTTCGAACCCCACTGTCGGTAACCGTGAAGATGGCTTTCCGTAGTTTCCCATTTTCACAGCAGGCCAATTCAAGGCTGTTCCATAATTAAGGCCACAGCCGCTCCTTTCCCGCTCCTAGCTCATTCCTCTCCTGTCGTCGTCATAAGACCTGTCTGTGTCGGTGCAAAATTCTAAAAAGCAAAAAGAAATCAGATGCGGGTCGATGGGAATCAGAGCAGAGAGATCGTGTAGAGAATGGACACTTTTAAGATAGGAATATTTCCGGAAATTTGCAAATTTGTGTAAAATGTAATAATCGCTAACACCTGCGTTATTGTCTCTCGTGTGACGGATGTCCCCCAGCCATCATGACATGGATGTTGATGTACTTACAGTGTTCATAGTCGCATATATATTATGAACTCGGATTCCGTTGATTCTCAAAGGAGAGATACTGCAGAACTATACTACAATTGAGTTCCTCAGTGATATATACCAATACGGAATGCTACTTCATAAGCCGCAATTGAAATTGGTAGCTATTGTCATGATCCTCAGACCTCTGAATACTGAAAGAGGGTGGTGGATTGAAAGAGGATTTCAAACCAGAAGTATTCACATGTTCAGCATCCAGCAACATCGTTTTCATTCCGCGAATTGACCTTGAACTCACCTACCATTTATTGTAAAAAGGTGACAATTGCAAAACAAACTTGCATTTGTGATGATTATTAACAAGTCGCAAGGTTAGGCGTTAGAGAAAGTATCGTGTGTTCAGGCGCGGACACTTGTATCTGGCGTTGTCTAGAATGCACAGCTCTGAAAATGTCATTATATATGGACCTGACAAGGGGAAACTGATTAAGAATTGTGGCAAAATATTCACAAAAATGTAGTTTATAACGAGGTTCTTCGATATTAATAGATAGATAAGGAATCTGCTCCACGTACAACACCTTTTGGTCTATGTCTGCTGGACTTACCCTGTAAAACCGACCATTCATGATATCTCCCTTAGTAATCTTTCTGTCGAAAAAATACACATGAAAAAAAGTTTTACAAATGGATTTCCAACAAATTTGGTCGATTTCCAGTCAGGTTGGCCATATACTGTATATATTGTGGAAGAGTAAATTCACCATTTCAGTTCCCTATAAACCGCCAGTCCATTCCAGGAACAGGAAATGTTATTGACCTTTAAAATCTACCTTTGGAAATGTGGATGCTAAATATAAAGTTTGGTTCAAATATGTTCAATAATTTTCAAGTTGTAAGAAATACGCTCAACACGCGCCCGCTCTTAAGTTAAGTCCGGTTAAAGATATCTCCCTCATAAATACTCTTATCGAAATGATGCACATGAGAAAAAAGGTTTAAAAATTAATTTCCATTAAGGCAGGTAGATTTCTATTAAGTTTGGTTGTGTATATTTTTTGGGAGTGAAAAATCACGGTTTAGGTTTCGTATAAACCCCCCAGTCATTTCATGGATTTAGAAACAATATTTTCCCTGAAACCTACCCAAGGACAGGTGGATTCTAAATATGAATTTTGGTGGAAACATATCCAGTAGTTTTCAAGTTATAGACAAACAGACAAACAAAAAAACAGACACCAAAGCTAAAAATATGCAGATGGTCATTATTACACCTGAAACAGATAACTGTACAGAAATGTCGCCAAAATAGTCAATGTACAGACACACTCTAGATGTGCAGACCTTTATTTCGAGAGTTACTGCTTTGAAACTCTGCGACATATCTGCAAACGGACCTCACCATCAGACGCCTCTTTCAGTGTTCTACAGTGTTGGTCCCATGACATCTTCTCGTATCTCCTATATTTATGGGTTATATTGAGTTAGAATCATTGGGTGTGAAATTTTGTACAGTTTTCGCATACTACTTTATATTTGTGGTACTCATGTGACGGATAGAATCATAAAATTTGTCTATCACATTGCCACTGGTCATGCCAATGTGCGTGCCGAATGTCATGATTCTATCTTTCCTATAAGTGTGCCAAATTAATGTTAACATATACGTGTGAAAGTACAAAATTAACTTGAAATCGAGAAATACAGCTCTATTTAACGTATAAGGAATAGAAATACGATAAAAAGTCATAGGACCAAAGTTGTAGATCTCTCCAAAATGAAAGGCGATTGTGCTTTCTGATTTGTGATAAGACTTACAGATTAGCCACCAATTATCCCGAAACGAAGGTGTGCACCGTCGTTAAAATTGCATCCATATTTCAATATTCCCGGGCCGAAAGTTATACATTTGCATAGCTTAGAATATTTCCTCAAAGGAAAGAGTGTCAAGCTTCCGGGATTATCACTGGCATACATACGGTGTAAGTAAGGAAGAAAATAATTCAGTAAAGAAAGTTGAAAGTAATAGAAACTGGATTAAAACTGAGGACCGCCGGATGACGACAAATATGTAAATACCAAGTGATTGTATTGGAAAATCAAATGCCCCTCAATAAATTATGCATGTATGAGTTATGGATATAAGAAAGATGTAACAGAGGAGAAATTTAGGAGCAGGCATTCTTAGGTCAACAGGTAAGATGACTAATGGTGTTATTACTTAAGCTATTCGAGGACGGTTAGTTATAAACTCTAACGATATTCCGCCAATATCCCGCAGAATGGCTGATTGACTTGCCTTCTACCCAAGGAACAACCATGAATGTAAAGGTATGATGAGGAAAGTGGCAATACGTTACTTCCCTGCTGGCAAGCAGTCAGAGACGTTGCCATGGTAACCTGTAGGTTCGTTGTCGGTCAGTCGGTCACACACGCAGACCATGAGACCCGCAGAAAATAGTAAATTTCTCCGTCATTTGAATAGTAAGGTAAATTATGAACATAATGAAAGTTGTTTATAATGAAGAGACGTTTCACATACGGTCCACGGAGTTTACAGGAAATCAATAGTATAAGAGAAAATGGAGGAAAACCGTTCTGGCTTTCCTATAAACCCCCCGTCTAATCAAAGATTTTAAAATGAAATGCATATAGAAACCTTCCTCGGGGTGATTATACTCCAAATATGAAGTTTGGTTGAAATCTATCCAGCCGTTTTGCCGTGATGGTGGAACAGACAGACAAACAGACAAACAGACAAACAAACAGACACGAAAAGTAAAAACCACCGATTCGGTCTTGAGTTGACCTAAAACGGATAAATATCTGAAAAATTGGCAAAACAAACGAAATTACAGACAGCGGTAGAATAACACCCAGGCTATTCCTGCCTGTCGTAAGAGGCGACTAAAAGGGGCCCAGGGGCTCTGAACTTTGGAGCGTGGATTGGCGACCACGGGGCCCTTAGCTGTGTCTTGGCATTGCTTCCACTTACTTGTGCCAGGCTCCTCACTTTCACCTATCCTATCCGACCTCTCTTGGTCAACTCTTGTTCTTTTCCGACCCCGACGCTATTAGGTTTGCGAGGGCTAGGGAGTCTTTCATTTTCACGCCCTTGTCTTCCTTTGGCCGATATCTTCATTTTTCGAAGTATCGGATCCCTTCAATTTTTCCCTCTGATTAGTGTTATATAGAGGATGGTTGCCTAGTTGTACTTCCTCTTAAAACAATAATCACCACCACCACCACCCTACAACTTCATTTATAAGATAATCTCGCTGCTGTAGAATGCTGGGGCAGACGTTGTCATGGTTACGGCAGTTCATTTTCTTATCCAATTCCTAGAGCAGGGGTAGTGTGGTGCCAATATCTCCATAATGGTCGACTTAGGGCCTTAAAACATGAATTACGGGCCCGTAGGGCTTACCGAGTTTTGTTCTTTGCGTCAAGGGGATTAAAATGAGCTCTGTCTCGTCCTTCGATTTCGCCTGTGTTAGCCTATTTTTTTTACATTTGTATATCTCCCCCGTCACCCCCCCCCCCCCCGGCCTCGAATTGTTTTGAAAATAAAATACATCCCATGTTACTCACTGGCAATGTAGATTTCTATAGGTGAAGTAGTTTTTAAAATCGGTTCAGTAGTTTTAGAGTCTATCCCTTACAAACAAATATACAAATTTTCCCTCTTTATACTATTAGTATAGATGAAGTGTAATCGTAGTGGCAAGAGATTTTATATACATCTTGCCATTAATTCAAGACTATTAACAGTTTTATCCACTTTCTTCAGAATTTTCAGTAGTTTAAAAACATGCTCACAAAACCAGATACATTCGAATTCTATTATTTCTTATTTATATATGATACAGTCAAATGTGCCTATACGTTGGATATTTTTCAGACTCATAGCTAAACACATGCTTTGAAAAGTTAGAATTGGATAGTGATAAATATGTACATATACTATGTACTACTTCTAACATAAATTAAAAATTATCTCCCTCTCCATTTGTTGGCATGGCGAATTTACGCACTCCTTAAAATACGGTAGCGATTAGCATAGGAAAATGAAGACAACGAAAATTATTTTGATGAACTGCACATAAATATGTGGCTGGGAGGCGTGACCAGTCTTAATCAAAACAATGGATAGGAAGAGCATTGTCCCAGTTGATTCTGAATGAAAACTGTGAGCTTAACCTTAACCATTCATCATCCTTTAATTAATTTCTGTTTGTAAACTTTTATCTTCACTATTAGATAAGACTTTAGAAAACTCTATCCCCAAATCTCGAAAGAAAAATCTCAAAGATCATACAAATATTAATACACCAAAATAAAATGAATTTAGAGAAAGGAATATTACAAAATTAGCCATTTTCGGATGCCCATAATTCATAAATTACTAGTACGCACGGCAGAACGTGAAAGCACAGACTCCCTATGCGGCAGAAGAGTCACGGAAAATTCCATCTGACCGTCAGGTCATGTCGCATGTTTCTCAGGGCTCGTCAACAACGATGTCCCGCACCTGGCATCATCCTTTACACAGCCTTTACTCCCACTACAACTGGAAAATGAGACGTCTTATCAACTGATAGCGCTGATAACAGAGCACTACATACTATGTAATTCCTAGAGGAAGCGTCAAAAATGTAACACCGGTATAAATAAGTTAGAATATGGGAAGTCTTAAATTTTAACTCTATTTTTCAGGGAGAATGATAAAGCTCAGGGTAAAATACTCTAATCTGAGTTTCAACGTAGAAATGACAGTATCGATGGTCTGAGATGGGAAATCATCTCGTGCATTGACATAAATATAGGTAACATTTTATTCTAAAGCGTAGGAAATGCCATAATATAAAATATATAAAGAATAAAAACCATTGTGTATATCTAAAAGGGCAGTGACTCCATTAATAATAGAGTGTGGGTGGACAATCTGAATAACAAAGATAACAAAAGGTCCATATGATTGTCTCATTTCCGTCAACAATGTGTTGATCCCTGTCTCACACATGACAATAGCATACGAACTCCACAGTTAGCTTAAGTTCAAAGAACACTTGTATCTGGAAAATTTAACATTGCAAATCACAAAAGAAAAAAAATCAGTACAGAAGTTTGACAGTTAACGCCTAGTCTCGCCGTGTGATTCTCATACGTGATTACACTGGTCAATAATGATTTTTGTTCTCAAAGGGAAATAGCTGGCCCAGACGCATATTTTACTCTGTATTCAAAAATGTAGTCCGTATTTAGCTATCACGTACAGATCGGTAGATATTTTCAACAATCCTTACAAGTGCCATTGTTATATTCTGTGGTCCATGTATTAATGCTGAAACTGTAGTGGTTTGGAGAATATTTTATAAAACTGATAAATACAAAGTATTATCAGAAACCAAAATATCATTTTGATCAGAAAGATGTATCCCGATAAAAATACATTAAAAATGAAAATATTATAACTAAAGATCCTTTAGAGAAAGCAAACATTTTGTTGGTTTGAATTTTTGTTATCATGAAAACACAAAGTGAAATTGTAATGTCATCATAACAAAAAAAGAAACTTACAAAATGTTTCCCATACAATGCTGAAATAACTGTGAAAGTTTCAAGAAAATCTTAACATAATTAGCACTCCTAGACAACTTTATGTCACTATAGAGGAAAAAGAGAGAGACCGGGCGAGTTGGCCGTGCGCGTAGAGGCGCGCGGCTGTGAGCTTGCATCCGGGAGATAGTAGGTTCGAATCCCACTATCGGCAGCCCTGAAAATGGTTTTCCGTGGTTTCCCATTTTCACACCAGGCAAATGCTGGGGCTGTACCTTAATTAAGGCCACGGCCGCTTCCTTCCAACTCCTAGGCCTTTCCCATCCCATCGTCGCCATAAGACCTATCTGTGTCGGTGCGACGTAAAGCCCCTAGCAAAAAAGAGGAAAAAGAAAACATTCGCTTTTTTCTTGCAGCATATTCTGATTCTACTTCCTCCTCCTGGGCTTTCTTCCTTTTTTGTCCCCTTGCTCTGAAGTAGTAGTCTAATAAGATCCCAGCTTTTTACATGGACTCCCACATTACATCCTGGACACCAATGTCTGGATCGCCCTCGCTTTTCTGCTGTCGTCTGCAATGATGTACCGACATCTGACAAATTAACCAAACATCCCCCAGCCTCGCCTGGATTTTCAATGTCCTCAGAATCAATTTCATAAAGTCACTACCCTCATCAAGAGCTTGTAAATTGCCCGATTCAGTTAACAAGGGTTTTTATTTTGATACTGACATGTTTGTTTCCACACTCATATGACAACAACTAGATACGAGATTTTTGTAGACATGAAACTCCAATAAATACTACCAAAAGCGACAATAGTGGTGATAAGTGTGATCTAGAGGCATTCAAGATGATGTATAGTTGGGTGCACGAGTGTTAAAGTCTGACATTTAAGTACGCTGCGTTGCCATAGTTACCTCAATGTGCGGCATATCACTCTTTCATACCGGCTGAATATTGTATCAGCTATGTTGGCCTAATGCAATCCAGTAAACTTTGATCCGTTCCTAAGCTCGTGCTATTAATTCCGGCATGTAAGACAGAACACGTCATTGCCGATAAATATGAGGTTTCATATTCACTAAACTGACAATAACCTCAACAAACGCATACGTCTAACAGAGAATAGAACTACCACTAATTAACTTACAAAAAAATAAAATAACAACGAAAATAATATTCAGGAAACAAGCACTTAAATTATTACATAAACCAGCAACAACTAACGCAGTACTACTCCGAATAATATCATAAAAGCGACTGAGAGCAAGCCAACCCACGTGGCGATAGCTTTCTTAAATGTGGCGTCGCTGTTTATCGTTGCCATAGTAACAGACCATTCTCGAGCAGCGTTAGTCAACTTTTTCTTGCCGGTGGCGCTAAATGTCAGACTCCAACTCTCGTGGACCCAACTATAGTACGAATGTTTCACCAACATATGACATAACAGTCAAGAAAACACACATCTGAAAGAAAGATCCTGGCACCACAGGAAGGCGCAGTGGGCCACATTTAGCGATTCTTGGCATTTCCTGGGTGAAATACTAGGTGCTTTGTGTGTTAGGGAGAGGTTCCTCACAGTGTGTTCATAAGTTGTCCCCCTGTCCAGTGTAACCCTATGTTTACATCGTACGTTGTCTGGCAGTGTATTTTTTAGCGATTGTTAAATGTTGAAAGCAACTATGGAACGGACCTGACTCGATGTTGGCTTTCTTACAGTAATGTGAATTCTGTATTGTGCATATTTCGGTGATTGTCGTCCATAGTGCACGTTGAAACTGATTTCTAATCTACGGTGCATGTATAATAAATCCACGAATGGAAACCACCGAGAGATTGAGACGGTGGTGGTGAAAATAAAACCTAGAAATATCTCTCGTAAATGTGGAAATGCCTCAGACAATATTTATGTTACATATGTAGCGTGTTCACTGTGAAGCGTCACCTCTCGTGTAAAAACCGCTATCATCTGTATTATTGGTGCGGTGTTTTTGACCAAGACAAGAAATATGCACATCATGTTCGCTCTGTTTCATATCTGATTGGCTTAGAGGTTCTCTCCTGTATCTATGCGCCTTTTTGTATCAATCATTTGGAGGGAACAATGCGATTGTTATTTCTGTGTCTCCAAAATAGTAGCAAGGCCTTCCTGAAAGACACACCATACTGCAGAAAGCGTGCCAAGCCAATCAGCTGAACGATTAGGGCGACTAAAAGAATGTTATGAGTTGTATTTGCGAATGTAATACATAGTGATTGAGAGCATTCTTTGGATAGCTGTGGCTGTTAAAAGACACACCTTTAGGTTTAAGTATATTGCATGCTTGTTCTCTATATTTTTTCACTTCAGGATTTACATAAACAGCTCTTATTGAGATAATGGGATCTCATAGTTTAGGTTATGAATGTTGATATCACGAGGGACGTAATGCTTCTCGTGGAATTTATTCAATGAATTCTTATTTTACATCACGTGTTTGTGGAAATATAAGGTGTTGCGAATTTTAAAAAATGTTCACAATGCAAATAAGTTGTGTGCACCACGAGGAAAATCCAACTATTTACTAATATATTCTCATTTCCTTCCAATAAGGTCAAGAGATTTGGAAGACGAACATCTTCTCCAAAAATGTAACTATTACGAGTTTCACTCATTTTTCCGAGCTGATGATGAGTTCTACCTTTGACGTTCTTCTTATTATAGGTATAGATTTGTAGCAGTGCGTTTTATTGTTGATACACAACAAGTCTAAAAGTAATCATAACCAAGTGAACCTACATTTTTGTTATTTCTTGGATTAGGTAACATTGAGAACGTTCGAAGTAAAAGCAAAACCCAGTCTAAAATGTAGAACTATGTGCAATTTATAAAACCCAACCTTCAATTAAATGACTTTGGCATTATTATACATACGCGTTTAAACAATTTAAATTAAACTATTGCTAGTAGACAATATTTAGGTGTAACTAGCAATGCAAATTAATTCCTTGAAGGATTGTGCCACAACTTCCAAGAAAAGAACCCACGAAAAATTGCACTGCATTTATGGTTGTCTGGATGTACGGTGGCAAAGCCTTATTATTATTATTATTATTATTATTATTATTATTATTATTATTATTATTATTATTATTATTATTATTATTGTATATTCGTTGTCTCCATATTTTTATTAATGCGCAATAATTATGAATTGTTGGGTACACGATGCAG
Organism: Anabrus simplex; assembly: GCF_040414725.1. Lineage (NCBI taxonomy): Eukaryota > Metazoa > Arthropoda > Insecta > Orthoptera > Tettigoniidae > Anabrus > Anabrus simplex. The sequence goes on from NC_090267.1 coordinate 514,169,029, forward strand.
TAAATCAATCGTTATGCATTGACCACTTTGATCACAATTTAAGTCTCCTAGACCTAACCTAAGAGATATGAAACGATTACACGTGTTAATGATCTCACCAGTTATATTAATACAACATTTGGGAATATTTCGCAAGTACATGGCATTGTAAACTTGTTCGTGACTCGCTGACTATCTTTTGAAACATATAAAACTGCTTTTATATTGAAAAATCTGAATATCTGCATTTAAAATGGAAATTATGAAAATTAACATTCATTAAATAAAATACACAATCGTCGAACCCTGAATTCACACTTACTTCTTACCTGCTTACTTACACATACGTTATTTGAAGGGCGCCAGCTACCACTCAGTGCAGCAATAATAGAATGAGAATCTTGACTATCTCTAGGGTGTGGGGTAATACGCTTACTTTTGACAACATACCATATAAGTTCTGGGAAACGGAGATTGGCGTTCGGTTTCCCCATTAATTTTCAGGTTAAGATATTTTACTGTCATTGAAATAAAACTATGAATTCGTTTGATAGAACAAAATATATATTTTTAAATAATATATCAAAAAAGATCGTGAGTCTTGTTGCGATAAAACAGATGAGAATATGAAATTATGACATTGCAACTTAAAGAAACTAGGCATGAATTTGAATTCTTCTTGACCGGACATTTAACAATTTATACGAAATATTTCTCTCACTGATTCACTTGACTGTATCTTCAACACTTTGAGTGTAATTACGACGTATTCCTTTGATCTGGTGTTTACTGTAGATGTGTCACGCCTAACTTGGTGATACATCCTTGTGACTGCTTCTTCTCCATATGATCTGACTTCTTTGTAAGTCAATATGGTATTACCTCGTGGCAGGTGGTATCCCTCTCTGACTCCATGGTAAGCCCTTGCGTCCGTGTCTTCAACTAAGTAACCGACCAACATTGGCCTCACTCTCTCAATGACCAATAATTAATAGCTCACTGAGTCTTCTCCATCTCTCGTTCACACTCGTTGACTGACCGACTGAATTGTTGGGTACACGGTGCAGTAAATCAATCGTTATGCATTGACCACTTTGATCACAATTTAAGTCTCCTTTTCCTAAAACTACCTAGACCTAACCTAAGAGGTCGTAGACTTCTTCACTGTTCAGCTTCCGTTTAACTAATGACTGACGCTACAATATGCAGCCACCTTATATAGACGTCGGTTAACGCATCTACGTAATCTCCAGAAATAAGTATGATGTACTCCTACCGCGCGGCAAATATTACATACAGTTGTGAAACCGCCGCCGGTTCGCTGGGTTTCTCAAAGAAAGTGAGCTCAGTGCTAACCAAGTACGATGACGTAGCCATGACGCAGCGATGACTTGGCAGAAATGTCAGCAGTATAGCACAATATAACAACGTCACATCCACATCCGATACATCGAAACTCTCACTGTATAGGTATTTAATGTTAATCTACATATACGTATATATGCATACACTCAATTACAAATACGCAAGCGGCAAGCATTGCATAATGGAATTGAATAATAATTATAACAAAATAATAGTAATCTCACAGATAAAATAATAATAATACGAACATAATAATAATAATAATAATAAAATACAGATATTATCTTGTAACCGTTACAGCACAGTCGTGTCATGTGCGTGCGGACGGAGGAAACAGTTCGCCTGCCTGCATGACGTCATCGGAGCTACAGTGCTACCTGTACATCACGAAGGCAGTGATAGTAGGCTTCTCGGCAAAGATTAATGAACCAACCGTTCATTCGAATTTGCCGTCTGCTATGCGCCATGTTGCACATGGTCCAAGATTTACTTTACCTGTTCCCCCTGAATAAAATGTTTTAGAACATGATGACGAACAAGAAAAACATGAACTACATTGCGAAGACAAAGATAATAATGATTTCCATCCCTGTAAACGTCAATGAACCACATATTATCTCACAAGAGGAGCTAATTGGCGTGGTTAGAGATCAAGCTGAGCTGACAAGCAGACAAGGGTTAGCATATTTCAACATCGTGAAGATAATTACATTCCGTATTTTTCAACCAAATGATACCTCACATATTGCAATGATGTAGACGGCTTAATGCAGTCCATTGAAGTAACTTGTAATACGGATGAATGTTGACTCTTCATAGATTCCTCCAAAGTAAGTTTGAAAGCCATTTTACTACGCAACGGTAACAAGCTCTCGTCGATTTCCATTGCCAATTCAGTGCATTTGAAGGAATCAAATGACTGTATGCAATGGCCATCGACTAGGAAGAATTTCAACAGGACGATATGCGGGGAACTGCTGCTTTTTGTGTGATTGGGGCAGTAGAGCTAACTAAATCAGAATTTATTACATCAATTACTTTACTTCGATCAAGAGATATTTCGTTACTTGGCTCCTTCAATGTTTGATGATACTAATGATGATGGTGATTTTTCCCGGAACCAGTATTCCTTTATTTACAATAATATATTTACTTTTTTGTGGGTTAATATTTAAACCAATGTCTGTGAAGGTACTTGTGACGAAATTGTTAAATTGTTGTATCCTGTTCGATTCTGCTGATTATTGCTATATCATCAGCGAATACGAAATCATACAATGGTGGAAGTTCTTCGGATAAGATGTATTGTACCCTATAGGGCATAAACAACACTGCAAGGTCGATCTTACCTTCTTACCTGTTATTTGATGAATGCGCCAGCCCAACTGCAGTCAGCAGGAAAGGTCGTTTACAGGGTTCTTGCGAACGAGAGTAGGGAGATAAAAAAAAATTGTTCTATACGTATGCTTACGAAATGAGGAACACAAACGCATTTACTAACATTTTGAGCCAAAGTTGTGTATTCTTAAACCAACATTTTCTTTTCTTTTATATTATAATTGATTGCACTAATGGTGCTAAAAAGGATGCCCCAAAGGCTCACATCATAAATCCAAAGATAAACATAAAAAAAAAATATACACTAGCTGGTTGATGTCGTGCGGAAGTCGATAAGTGAACCAAGGAAACAAATGTGTCCTTACACGGAACAGCATCGCTGTACCTACAAATAAAGTATATGATGCCAGGGTGAGAAATTGTCCTGCAGAAATAAAGCCACTAAAAGGTCCCCACACATATTTGGGAACTGCATACAATAAAATAATAAGTTTAAATCTACGACTACGGGCATATCCTTTCCTACCTCGCATGACATATCCAATGGATGCGCACCTAGGTTCATAAACAAACGTTATATACAAAATGTACTGATTAAGCTAGTTTTCTTAGTGCCCAGTTTCTACCTAACGCACCACAATTTACAAACAAAATAAAGAAAGTAAGAGAGAAAGAAAGAATGAATGAATGAATGAAACCGCCGTCGCATGCCTGTCTCGCCTGCGAGAAGGAATTCCTCATACCCCCGTCTATTTAAAAATGGCGGCGAGGCTCCCTGCTGTGCAGGTAGGGGAAACGACCTCCAAGTCTTGGCCGTGAAACGCACCCTCACAACAAACAAAAATAAAAACATAGCCTAGTTTCCAAGCATGCAGAGCTCTGCTCTTGCTTCAACCTTGTCTCTACACATGACGAAGATCGCCACATAATGAGTGAGGAATCACATACATTTCTTTAACTGTCCAACGCCCGTGACAGACCGCCCTGGGTTTCGATTATACCATATGGAGTATTACACTCTGTTATACACATCAAACTCGTCGTCAACCCTATGCGACGTGTTCCTATTAACCGTCAAGTATAGGGTTCAATCCCTTACTTGGCAGAGTACGAGGGGTTGCAAATATACGTGACATAGCCTACGGTGTAGTTTCATTACACTCACAGCCAATCAAACTCAATACAAACACGAAGTAAACAATTAAATCCAGGCCGCATGCGTGCTCTACATTATGCAGACAGATTCCCTTCCCAACATAAGGGTACTCTATCATTAATAACCCATAATTACAAGCAGATATCGTCTGATGCCGGGCACTAAGACACATTGATTTAAGCTCGTACTTGAGCTTCCCTACGACTATGTGTACAGCAACACTATCATTTAAACTACCTTAATCCTGCTTTCTATAAAAATAAAATAAAAATGTATATGCCTTACCCTAAAATATATAAAGAAAATACCTCAATAAATGCCCTAATGGGCCGTAATCCTATTCCCTACTATATTTACAAACTAATCACCGTATTTCTGCATAACAACCCCCCAACCCTACACATATATATTAATTATTGTTCACTTATCTATCATCTTGGAGACCTCTTCCTCACCGTCCGGGTTGACTGCGGATGCTTAAGCAGTCATGGCGGCAGCGTTGTCCCAGATCGATCCCTTAGGTCCCGTCTTCCAGTGTACCATGTTCATGATGTCCTTTTCGCCTGGGTGGCCCGTTGGTCGTCTTGTTGGATTCGTGGACTGCAGTTCGTAACACCAGTCTCCTGCACACCTCACCGCTCTTCACTAAAATGAAATACTCAGTTTATTCACAGCACAGCACCTCCCGATCTATTTATTCCCTTTGACATGGGAATCAGTAGTGGATATCTGGAATCTCGAAACTGACTTTACTATTCCTGCTCCACTAATCTAGTCTTCTACGTCTGACCGGAATAATACCAACTATCCTAGCTTATCGTTATTGGTGCTCCTTTCGCCCGTCGCCATTCCTCCCTCATCGCCTCATACTGAAAGTCTACACAGGTAGCACTCTTTGCGTCATATACTTAAACACTCGCGGTGTCACCGCACACGTCTACATATTGTCATTTACTTAAATTGCTACCGGGAATTTTACAAATCTCGAAGCTACTGATTCAAATTATCGCCACAACACTTATTAGTCACAATCTTTGTCTTAGACAGCAGAAACGCGACGCGCACGGACAGCGATCTTATCATGGACTGAATACCTCCTTCCACCTTTCTCTGCTCTTATAGAATCCAGGAACCCACGCGACTCGCTGGGAAGTCCCGGGAAACAACTTGAGATTGGCATGTGGCCTCGAAACATTTTCTCACGGCAGTCGGCCTCCCACGTAGTTATTTATTCGATTATATATTAATAGACTTTGAGGTACCTATGGCTTCGTAAAATTCTGGCACTGATTTCCATCCTATTACTTTCCTGTAAAACCTTCAAATATAGAAATTACGACTCAATTTCCGTAGCGTGGTGAGCCCGTCTGTTCCCACTGAAAATCTCTGTTAAGATGGCAGGTCTCTCCCCCAGACAAAATCCCATCTCTCTTTCTTTCTTCCTCACATATTCTTTCTTCGTCACACATGACCACGCCTTGCCTCGGGAATCCCCTTCAGTTCCCGCGCTTGGTATAGCATCACGCCTTTGCAGTTAGCGTCCTGCTGCGCATTATTTTATCAGCGTTAAATATCCATTCTTATAATTAACAGAATGGTACAGTATCTGTACTTATCGGTGACGTCATGGTAAGATTGTGTAATATTTTGTTAGTTGTCAAATTAAAAAGGAATTAGAAGGGAATCTTGTGATACTCCGCACTTAATTTCTATAAGGTTAGAGTTTTTTAATCTGCTTCGGCTTGAATGCTGTTCTGCAAAGATCCCGTCTGATGTGCTGATGTACATTCAATAATTCGAGAAAATTCAGGCAACAATAGTTCCGGTAACTCTTCGCATCTTGGAGGAAACCACTGACAAGAGTGACTTTAATATGGGTTCCAGGTCGTCCCATAAAACCGCGTTTATATGAATTTGAAGTAATGTGCGCACTTAGCTGAACGTCTAACGCACGTTGTATGGTTCTTCTATCCATAGAATATATGGTAATAGGTCTCCATACTTTTTCGTAACTAGTATGTTACACTACTGTCCTGTCACAGGCGGTGGTGGTTATTGTTTTAAGAAGGAGTTGAACTAGGAAACCATCCGGCATTATCACTAATCAGAGAGAAAAATTTAAAGGTCCCACTTTGAAAAATGAAAGTATCGACCAAAGAAAGACAAAGGCCACTAATGGCGTGAAAATGAACGACTCCCTAGGCCTCGAGTGCTCTAATACGTCGGGGTTGGAAAATAACAAGAGTTGACCAAGGGAGGTCGAAAGTGGGGCGTGGCACAAGTAAGTGGAAGGAATGCCTGCACTCAGCAAAGGACCTGTGGTGGCAAACGCACGCTCCCAAGTTGAGAGCTTCTGGGGCCCTTTTAGTCTGTTACAGTTCCACACCAATCTGTTTGGGTAAGTCATTGTTTCCGGACTCAATTTTTTTTAAAAGATTGATACTGTCTTATATCCTAACAATTTCCCATATTTTGTTATATTTCTCTGTGAGCTAGATTTGTACACACCCATTTACTTCAAAAATTCACGAATAGCGTACAGCAGGAATCACATATATATCTGCAAAGTAGGACTTGGAATTATGTTTTCTTTATTTCGCAACATTATGCTAACACAGACTCTGCAAATGAGCAACTCACATATTTTATGGCCAGAGTAGACAACCTTCTTCACTGCTCCCGATTCAAAAAGGGATATAATTTCTACAAGATTAGGGAGACTTGTTGATTGAAGTGAGTGAAGGAACAAGGTCTTCTTGTGCTTCAACTAGTCTGATACACCTATAGAATTACAAAGACGTTTCTCCTCTTTTTCATTAATCTTCGATAAAAATTAGAATAATTCAGAGCCCCTTGGCTCGAAGGAGCACTGCCTCATGATGCGGACAGCAAGGGATGTGAAATGTTGTTGCTGCCGCAGTGAAAGAAGAATCAAATTTGGTGCGCTAATCCAGTCATCTGGCAGCCGGGGATTTACTTCATTGTTCTCCCTCACAGATGTCACAGATCCGCGCTAAGCTGCCCGAATACTGCAGCGACACTTTACACAATACTTTATTGTCGTTATGTTCGGGGGAGGAGCTCACAGCATTACAAGGAAGTCGCAGCAGAAAAATGACTGAATGAGGGGTTGAGAAAATTTGAATGACTTTTAAACTTTGAAGAATCACGTGAATAAATGTTACTCGTTAGGTCGCTCACAGTCTTTTCGGCCAAGTTTTTAAATTAGGTAACTTCGACACAGTTATTGAAAATATGGTCGGGAGAAGCATTGACGATGAACTAAGTCACGGTCACCATCACCTTCAGCTGCTTCACTTTTAAAACGATCATATTTAGACCAACATTGATCACAGCAGATGCTCTACTACTTCAATTAAAAAGAAACGGTTCCCTGTGCGAAAAGCTAATGATCATGAAAATGTCGTTCAATAAATGAAACTTAATGTTATAACAAGGAGAACTGCAAACCTACGACAAAGGAACTTAACTTGTGGCCGCAGTATCTTTGGCGACCAAGCCCTGCGGTAACGACTAATGTGACGTCACTGACGGTACACTTTCTATTTCAACACACTCTGTTTATACAAATCCACAGTCGCAGCGTCTTTGGCGACCAAGGTCTACGCTAACGACTAATGTGACGTCACTTCCGTCACACATATTGTCGCGTGACGTTACACAGATTTTCGGATGACCCTCAGCCACAAGGCATATTCATGTCAAAGGAAGAAATCACTTTTCCTTTTGCGAAAACCAAACGATCATAAATATGTCTCTTGGTGATGGCCATCCATCCATATCTTACATCATAGCCTGCACGGTTGTGGGATAACACTGTCTGGCCATCCATCCATCCATCCAACCATCCATCCATCCATCCATCCATCCATCCATCCATCCCATCCTTCCCTCCCTCCCGCCCTTACATCACAGCCTGCACGGTTGCTAGGTAACATTGTCTGACCATCCATCCATACCTTACATCACAGCCTGCGTGGTTGCTAGGTAACCATCCATCCATATGTTACATCACAACCTGTGCGGTTGCTAGGTAACATTGTGGTTACTCTTCCGTCACGCTCAACGGCTACTTTCAGATGCCCCCCAGGCATAAGGCATATGTATGTCAGGATGCTCTGTGAAATAAACTGAATCACTGCGAGGATCGCGCAAAGCCGCGACGACCGGAGTGCAAAAGAGTTTGTACACAACAATGGTTGCTACAGAAGGGCTAACTACAAGGTACTGGGGAGGACGTCCTTGAGCAGTAGTTGGAAGTTTTCAGTCGAAGGGTTACAACGTTTGGTGTTGACATTTCATATTTTGTACAATGTGATGAGAAGTTTCGCGTACTTGATGTATCTCAAGAATCTGGCTAGAAATGTGTTTGTGGTGTATTCAGAAGGGCCGTTATTAACAAGATTTGCCATTCTGCCAGCGTATGTCAGGAGTTTCCGAGATAAATGGGTTTTGAATCCACCCACCCGTCGCGTTGGCATGCATTGTGATTTACCGTGTTATTCCATACACGAGTTTGCCGAGCAAAATGCCCTCAGCTGCCAGATAAGCGAGTAATGGACTGACCAATACTTGACCCTGTGTGAACTGGAGCTTTGTCAATGCATAAAGGAACTCGGAGGAAGTGAGTGACTGTTCTAGTCTCTTTTCCCCGTTGATGGGGTTCGCACGATTTTGCTTATCATCCGCAGTTACTCCTAATATATTGGTGGACGTATACCACAGTTGGAATTTCTGTCACTAGAGTCTCATCTAACGTATTGGTTGGTGGACGACCACAGATGGGTATTGCGTCTAACACGAGCAGCATCCCGCTTATTAGTGAGTGAAACATTGTAGAGATACCGATACAAGTACGTAAACGAGATCGACGAACGTCATTAGACAAAACTGAGTACTCGAAGCTATTAGTTAAAATGTTCCAGGTCCCTTACAATGAGCAGCAGCAACCACAACCCAACATACAGATCTACTTAATGGGGGTGGTGGTGGAACGAAGCAACAGACTAATCATCCCGCCTTAGCACAAAAATTTCATTAAATAAAGTTCATTAAATAATGCGTTATATCAATAGCCATTATTTTATTTCCAAGCCTCGTATTTTAAAAATGTGAAACGTGTGTAGAAGCTGCAATCAAGGAAGTTCGTTGTCAATGCAGAACAGCAAAACAATCAAACATGCTGCACTCCATGCAGTCATTTTTAATATAACAATAATACTAACGGAACGAATAAAGCTTTCCCTTCAAATTCTTCGACACCAAAGCCTTCTCTATCAATTGGTTTAGAAAATGGAAAGGTTCCAATAGAACTTTGCAAACATCACAAACTGCATTTCTAAAATGAGTTTGAAGAACTAATACTCTTATCGAAAAGCTGTGGTGTAGTGGTTAGTGTGATTAGCTGCCACCCCCGGAGACCCGGCTCTGCCACGAAATTTGAGAAGTAGTACTAGGGCTGGAACGGGGTCTACTCAGCCTCGGGAGGTCAACTGAGTAGAGGTGGGTTCGATTCCCACCTCAGCCATCCTGGAAGTGGTTTTCCGTGGTTTCCCACTTCTCCTCCAGGCAAATGCCGGGATGGTACCTAACTTAAGGCCACGGCCTCTTCCTTCCCTCTTCCTTGTCTATCCCGTCCAATCTTCCCATCCCCCGCAAGGCCCCTGTTCAGAATAGAAGGTGAGTTCGCCTGGCGAAATACTGGTCATCCTCCCCAGTTGTATCCCCAGACCCAGAGTCTGGAGCTCCAGGACACTGCCCTTGAGACGGTAGAGGTGCGATCCCTCGCTGAGTCCGAGGGAAAAACCGACCCTGGAGGATAAACAGATAAAGAAGAAGAAGAAGAAGAAGAAGAAGAAGAAGAAGAAAAGCTGCCACACATAAATTAGAATGAGTTCACGTCTGTCTCCAGTAGTACATTGGACACTTATTTCAGGATGAGCGAGAAAATCCACTAATACCTAATACTAAGGAAATCAATAATGAGATAATAAATTTAATTTATTTTCATTGTGTTTTTTAAAATGTTGCAATACTTTCTGGCAACTACCCCAATGGATTCTATTTATTCAAATTACTTTTATTATACTCATAATTTTGTACAATTTGGAGTGAATATCTCATATATTGCAGAACAGTAATAGGGAGTCGAAATCTTTTTAAAATATTCGCAGATAAATTTGTGATTGTTCAGCGCGCACCAAACAACGCACAAATGTCCGGCTCCATGGCTAAATGGTTAGCGTGCTGGCCTTTGGTCACAGGGTTCCCGGGTTCGATTCCCGGCAGCGTCGGGAATTTTAACCATCACTGGTTAATTTCGCTGACACGGGGGCTGGGTGTATGTGTCGTCTTCATCCTCATCACGACGCGCAGGTCGCCTACGAGTGTCAAATGAAAAGACCTGCACCTGGCGAGCCGAACTTGTCTTAGGACACTCCCGGCACCAAAAGTCATACGCCATTTAATTTCATTTCAACATACCAATACAGCTAGTAGATTTACAACTTCGTCAAACCATGCGGATCATAATTCGTACACTTCCTGCTACACCGATACAGTGGTTACCGATTTTCAGCAATATACTATCTCCATATATCAGGAGACAGAAGGCCCTTTCGCAGCTAGGGACCAGAATGCTGAGGAATGAACATCTATCTGTTCATGAGGATATCAGACAGAAATGCACTCGCCCTTAAGTCTCTCCAGCCTGCTTGGAAGACTGCCGTGAAGATAATATCCAGCGACCCTCGGGCTATAGTGGATATTAATAACCCATCCACAAAACTGGCAGGCTTCGGTCTGCCACGCTGCACCTGGAGTAGACTAAATAGCATGAGATGTGGAGTAGGTCGAACAGCATCTACTTTACACACCTGGGGCTGGTCAGTTTCTCCATACTGTGATTGTGCGGAGGTTCGACAAACAATGAAACATGTAGTGCAGGAATATCCACTCCGTGCTTTCACTGGCACCATGGAAGACCTCAACTCAGCAACACCCGAAGCAGTGAAGTGGATGGCGGGTTTGGACATTCGATGTACATCACTCGCACTCAATGTGTATACATGAACTGGCAAAGTTGATAGGTGGATAGTGATGTAAATATATTATGTTTTCTTCTTGTTCATTCAAACTCTGTAAATTGCTTATTGTTTATAGGTTGTCATTATTCATCATACGCCAAATAAATAACTAAATGAATAAATAATTTATACTTGTGTCCCAAGTCACGAAAGCAAGGCTCGTAGTACCTTTCTGCATCAACCTCTTTGCCTTGCTTTTTATCTCGCTAAAATCTCACTGTTGGATCGAAAATGACCCCTTCTTTAGATTTCGTATCAATGACTACAATGATCGCTCATTTAATGGAACCTTCAGTTAATGTAGGTTACTTCTTCATATACTTTGAACCGGTTTGTATTTCTAAAACAGTCAGCTGTCCTTATAAAGCACAACAGTTTTTAATTTTCTATAGAATACGGCAAATCAAATTACTCCAGGATCATTGTTCGTAGCATTAGCAGTGATTAGGGAGGCGGGGAGCAGGCGTCCCCCCTCCCAACACTGTGGACAAAACATTACCTTTTTGTTTCATTTTCACCGACTGAAACTAGGAATTATTTTAAGAAGCAATGTGTACAAGCCCTACCGTCTTACCAACTAATTCTTTCCTTTTAGTATTAACAAAATTATCAGCGGAAATAAGCAGAAAATGTCGCTCGTCGCGGCTGACCGATTTATAAAGCAGCACAGCAAGTAGTGGACATGTGGTGTGAGGAAGGGTAGCATGGACAGTGAGGTATAATTCACCCGCTTGCGGTGCGCATTCATCTGTCTGGCAGTGTCTCTTAGTTTTTTACTGTGTAGTCAAGTACTAAACGGTTTTTAATTGTATAATCACGCCGCATGTAGGTATGTTCAGTCCCTCAGCCATACCGCTGGTGGGATCCTCAACAGCTCTGCCATCAGCTGTCATAGATGGCCTAGGCATCACTGAAGGGGCGTACCAGGGAAATGAGGAGGGAGGTAGTTTCCCATTGCTTTCCTCACCGAGCCAGAGTTGCTATTACATATCAGTCTGCCAAGTCCACTGAAAAGCATACACGAACCAACCTTATGAGCAACATTTTCACACCATTCATAGCAGGGACTGGCTGCGTAAGGATTGGCATTACTAGCATCGCTCATACCTCAGTCACTTTCATATTGTCAAAGCCAAGGATAAGACAGAGACAGATCAATGAAAGTAACAAAATTGCTCTAGCCTATACCAGAAGACATAGTGCACTGTAAACACTAGGTCCTGCTAGCATTGGCAAAATCACGCCGTGCTGCTATTTAATTGTAATACGCTGTGCAGTATTGTTCCTTTGGTTAAAGTTTTACTGTATAGTATTGAATCAAAATCTCAAAAACTATTATTACTGCACTTACATTGGTAAACTGTCAAATTTTACCTCTCTGTAGAATTCGATCAGAGAGCATAAAGTATTCCACCATTTTTCAGTTTTGATGTTCATACACATACACCCTCGGCTGCTATCCCCAGTCCCCACTACTGGTTTAACTGTAAATTCACAGAGTGACGAGCAGTAGCAGCGACAGTGACAAACACAAGTCAGCGCAGCACATGTAGTGGAAGAGAGCAGCTCACACACTCTGGGAGGTAAAGGCTTCCACTCCCCGTAACCTCGGCACTTGGTAACTCTACGCCCAACCGCAATTGCCCCCAAGAATTAACCTGATACTCATTTTTCGTGTAGACTGACTGAGTGGTGGTGATTATTGTTTTAAGAGGAAGTACAACTAGGCAACCACCCTCTATGCAACACGAATCAAAGAGAAAAAATTGAAAGGATCCGAAACTTCAAACAATGAAGGTATCGGCCAAAAGAAGACAAGAGCCACGAAGGGCTCGAAAATTAAAGACTCCCTAGACCTCGAGTGCTCTAATACCGTCGGGCTCGGAAAAGAACAAGACTTGACCAAGGGAGGTCGGATAGGATGGGAGCCTGAATACAAGTAAGTGGAAGCAATTGCAGGACTCAGCTAAAAGACCCGTGGTCGCCAACCCACGCTCCCAAGTTGAGAGCCCCTCTTACGACCGCCAAGGGATACCGTGGGTGTTATTCTACCGCCCCATACACAGGGGGTTAGCCTGAGTGAACCTCGGGGCCATCTCCACCTCCAGAAATAGAAATCTCGTTTCTTAAAGTTTCGACTTCCTGACGGGGAATGGAACCCACGCCTCGGGCAGGCAGGCGCTTAATGATGCATCTCTCTCTCTTTCTCTCTCTGTCTCCAGTCGTTCCACTCATGACTGAGTATCGTGACCAGTAACTCTCCATGGTAAGTCCATGATCTCTCTTACTTGATCAACCCATCTTTTTGCGACCCGTCCTCGTGATCTTGTGCCAGAACTTTTTCTTGGACGATTAATTTTTCCAGGTTGTCATCCTGTCTTCTCATAATGTGACCAAAGAATTGCAGGATTCTCTGGTACACAGCTTGGCATAGACTTTCCTGTATTCCAATTTCCCGGAAGACAGAACTATTTGTTCGCCTGGCTGTCCACGGTATTTGCAACAAACTTATATAACACCACATTTCAAAGGCGTTGCTTCGGTTCCTGTCTTTAACTTTAGTGGTCGAGGTTTCGCATCCATACAGGAAGATCGAGAACACAAGTGAATGGACTCATCTTTTCTTCGTATTCAAAGATATTGCTCTATCTTTCCAGATCATCTTTAATTTTGCCATAGCTGTACGCCCTAGAATGATGCGACTTTTGATTTCCTTTTCGCAGCTACTTTTATCCTCGATTATTGAACCAAGGTAATGCACCCGCCCATGTGGTGGTCAGTGCCAAGTTATCCCGGTAGCTCTTGATTTCTTCTCAGGGTATCCATATTCCGCTCATAAAATCTGTGATTTTATATATAGTTATTTTACGTGGTTTCGGATGAGAATCAGTCCGCTGGAACACGCGTCACGGGAGTACCTACACACGCAAGTACGAACCTGTGGCCGATAAGTTCAAAGGAATCTCTTACCGCTTGTAGAACTAATCAATTGCTTGTATCAACAAAACTTATTAACTAACTTACAAACTAGCCGTTACCCAAATATAAATTAAGACACAGTCACTTACTGAAAGAAAAATATAAGATTATTTATTGAATAAATAATGTTCGATGTAAGATAAAGTGAAATTTGGGTAGTATTATTTGAGTAATATTTAAACATGAAGGATTAGAGTCAGCGCTGGCTCAAATAAAATAAAATAATTAAGGCTTAAAATATTTACATTCTTTCTTAATTAATGTTCAAATTCATATTAATATATATCTCAATATTCGTAGCCATGTTCCGAAAAGTATTTCATTTTCTCAAATTATATTCAAAAGATCACTGAGCAATCACGGAATCAATAAAAATACACGTTGTGAATATTGTCACATTAATTATTTAAATTATTCTCTCAACATTTAAGTCATCTCGCTGAGATAAAATCAATGGTTTGCTAACTTGAAACATAGTAAAATTAAATGAGAAAAAGTCAGATTATTAATGTGAATCTGCTCATTTTTTTCACGTAAGTATTTCCCAAACAAACTCTTGCGTGAGTATTAAATTGTAAAGTGTTTTCCAACTTTCTATTCATAAATTATAATCATTCATAGATCTGAACTCTGATTATTTGGTCACATATTTCGAGTACGCACAAGTAACAACTTACGGGCTAAGACAATACCTCCCTAAAGCCTACGACATATGGCTCCTAACTAACCTTTATCATATTCTTCATATTTAAAATACTTCAATTGAAATCATTATTGCATGAAAGAAATAAACATCTAACTAACTATTCAAGTAGTTTCCAATCCACACACTCCTCTATTAACGGCTCGATGTGCTCTAGCAATATGCTCTTTCTCAATATTTCATATGTATACGTGCTACTCAACTCGTATGGATAGTATAGAATGAAATTATTACGTATTATATTGTAACGTCACCGCACTAAAGAATATCCTATGTATACTCAGTCATGAGTCTAGCGAACTGCATATTAAAGTACTCTCATATACTTAGTACCCGTTATTCACCAAAATCAGACATAAATATAACTGTCACGATACACAATTCTACCATAATACATGTCAATCTTACCTTAAAATAGTCATCTGCGCAATGTTCACACTTTAGCATATTCTTTCCAATATGGCACAGAAACTCACTTCGTAATTCTAATACACGTTTCCTCATCGAATGGCAACTCTTACTCTTTCCGTATAACATAAACAAACCTCTATACTTTAACTATTCATCAATATACTCCAATAACTAATCACATTTCAACGCCATTCCACATATACTTTAACATAACACCGGCTTACATATAGCCGAATGCATATAGCCATTACTCCCAAAACTATATGCTAAACATTCTAGAATTGCCTTGTAAAATACGCAGTTAATAACCTTTATCTTAAAAACAGTAGTACGAGTTCAATGCCCTCTTTCTATGAAGAAAGGAATACTTAATTTGACAATATTCATAGTATCGCGCAGGTAATTCGTGACGTAATCTATGTACAGGTAAGCGAGATTAATCGAAACTACACTAGTAAATTAGACTCATAGCTACTAGGTCTTCACAAGTAACACTTCTTTCTTTTATCCAAGCTAGTTTCCACTGTATGTATGCAAGTGCGGTAGCCTGTATATGTCATAATAGCATTCTAATTCTACACTTCCATCTTATCTTATAGCCTTAAGTATCTCACACATCACTTCATATTTCACACGCGTTCTTAAATAATTCATAAATATCACGAAATATTCAGCACATGCCGAGTTAGATTGAGGGTGCAGATTACAAGAAACTACTCTACTAAAGAAATGTATGGACTTAGCTCGTCAGTTGCTACGTTTGGTCTGGTTGTTGCTCCATCCCTCGGTTGTAGTTAGACCCTCCGATCGGATCTGGATCTCTGGTTGGATTGCATGTTCATGGTCATCAGCTGGTCACATGGCTCGCCGGTCCACTCCTTATCGTCCGGTATTTTGGCTGGCCGGTGGTCATCCACGTCATCATGTCCACTGGTTGGCCGGTCCAATCATCCTCAGCTGGTCATCTGGCTCGACGGTGCATATCCCCAGTTCAGTCCATCATGTTGATTTAGCAGTTAGTCATCATTTCGAATCTGTAGACAACGAAGAAAATTCCTTTTGCGGAGCAATCAGTCATGATATATTCCATATTTCTATTATTTATAGTAATCGTCGAAGTTTTCTTTGATTGGAAAAATTTCTCCGTAAATAGTTATTAACTTTACTGCCACAGTAGTAACTATCTTCTCGTATGAAATAATCAATATTGTAAAATGGTGAGTTCCTTTTCCTTCAATCGTAGAGTGGCTGCTCACGAATCCAAGTCCGACGTATCTCACCACAAATTATTTATTTATATAATTTTTCGCCTCTTTTCTTAGCATACACCGGTGAATAATTTAATCGTATGCTATCGCCGATTGTAAATAGTTAATATTCTCCTTAGTAGTTAAGAATATTCTTCAAATGTGTAGCTTCGCTCGTAACTGCGTCTTGCTTCTCCGAATGTAATTTTTTTGAGTATATTCTTAAACAATCCTTCCGCTGCTATATTTTTTTAAAACAATTCAAAATGAGCCTCTACTGTTCTGGAGTGTCTTCCAAATTAATCCGTTCCGTGACGTACGTAGCCTTCTATACGCTGTATTAATATGAAGTTCATTGCCTTAGTAGATCGCATGGGCCATACCTTCCTACGCCGCCATTTTGAAACTGGTCTACGAGATGCGAACGGGCACAGTAAGGAAACTGACCGACTCTTTGGAGATGGTTCAGGTGCTGTTACAGCTGACAATCATTAGTTTTGTCTTGCTCCACTTCATTTTCATGCCAAGACTGTGACTTTCCGTGCTACACGATCCATTCACTGCTGTCGCCCGCAAAACGGAGGTTATTCATTCTCTTCCGACCAATCGAAAATCCTCCTTCCCAACTGTCCTCATGATATATTCACCATAGATGTTAATCAATTGAGGTAATAAGATGGATCCTTGTCTCACACTTTTGGAGACTTTGAAACTTGACGATCTTGGTGATCAACTCTGACTTTCGCCAAGTTATCGTATAAGCCTTTTATAAGTGAAGTGAGATGAGATGGAATTTCCATTTCCTGTAGAGAAAATGACAACATTGGCCGAAAAACACAATCAAAGGCCTTTTGGTAGTCAATGAAGCACAGAAACAGAAGAATGTTGAATTCACGTGCCTTTTCAACCAACTGACGAATATTTAGAATCGGTTCTTTAGTTCCTCTTCCCTTGACAAAGCCAGCCTGTTCTGATGGGAGCTGATATCTAATGTAAGGCTGCAAACGTTAATTTATGATATGCAATAATATTTTACTTGCATGTGATATTAGTGAGGTGGTTTGATAATTCCCGCGTTTCCTTGTTGATCCCTTTTTGTGAAGTGGAATGAAGATGGAAATGAGCCAGTGTTGTGGCCATACACCACTGTCCCATATCTTGTTACTTATTGCAAACATTTCGGGTAGTCACTTCTGCATATAGATTTTCACAGTATCTTTTCCATCTTTCAATGGTCAGTTGTTTCTCTCCAGCGAGGATACCAGGAACGGGGCTTGAAGTCGCGGGTTATTTTCTGTACCTTCATAAAAAGATCACGGGGTTGACAGTGCTACTTATAGAGTTCAAGCTCTTCACAGATTTCATGAATATGGTTTGCCTTATCATGTCTGCACTTCTTTTGAATCTTCCGAGATAATGATGCATAACTGTGTATAAATATCACGAAAATATTAAACCAATGAAGCAAGTTTTTTAGTTTTAAGTAACTGTTGACATCGTGATCATTAAAGGCCGGATTTGTATGAACTCACAGAATGCCGAAACATGGGCTGAATTTTTCTCCAAGGGAGGATAATTTGCATAAATTCTCATTCATGTTTATGATGAATGTGTATTAGTATTTTCAGTTTTTTACTGTTGGCACAACACGAACTTTATGTAATGGTTGCCTTTTGAGTGGCATGTATGTTCGTCAAAACTAGGTGTTTGAATATTCGAGTTTACCAGGCTGAAGAAGATCTGCTCTAAATAGTATACGTGCAACCAACCAGACGCATGCTTATTAAATTTAAAACATGATTTTTACCATGTTAAAGGTAAAAATAGGTTTGTAAAAACGATACATACTTTTAATGTAATTACTGATTTTGTCCCACAAGGTGCTTCTTTTATAGACTGCGAATACTTTACAGCATAATGAAAAAAGTGTTTTGTAAGTCAGATATATGAATAAAAATGGTCGTGGCATGTATTTATTGTCAATTGCGATGTGTGTTACCCGTTCATTGTACATTGGTACTTCATACTGTGAATAGCATTTTAATGAATAATAAAATATGAGACTTAAAGAAATTTACAATACCGTCACTTATTTTCCCCGATATTATTCCTACATAAATTATTGTCCTTGTGGGCTTTGTTTCGTTGACCTAAACTAATATGAATTCCTAAAGTAACCTATCATCGTCGGTAAATAATTAGAGAATATAAAACTGTCAATGTTATACCAATCAGAGTTATGACAAAATTACTAACGAAAGGTATACGTTTGTAAAATAAATCTACCCGATAGTATAACGATATCAAATTGCTTTTTCTTCAGCGGTTGTCCATACTGGTGGCGGAGTAAACTACATGGATCCATTGCCTCCATTTAGTTGTGTCCTGGGCCGTGTCAGGGTGGAGATTGCCGCTCTTCATATCCTTGTGAACACTCTGTTGGTCTTTGGTTTGGTTTGCTACCGACGACGTGTAATGTGTAAGCCTTCGGCCCCTAACCTTAGTACCTCGATAGCTGCAGTCACTTAAGTGCGGCCAGTATCCATTATTCGGGAGATAGTAGGTTCGAACCCCACTGTCGACAGCTCTAAAAATGGTTTTGCGTGGTTTCCCATTTTCACACCAGGCTGTACCTTAATTAAGGCCACGGCCGCTTCCTTCCCACTCCCAGCCCTTCCCTGCCCCATCGTCGCCATAAGACCTATGTGCGTCGGTGCAACGTAAAGCAACTAGCCATAACCTTAGTACATGTCCAAAACATCGCAGACGAGTCTCGCGCATTTTATCTTCAAGCACTAAATCTTTCTCTGATGATTTTATTGGAGATGAAATCAACACCAAAGAAAATTAATTTATGTAATCCAAAAAATAAATAAAATGATGAGAGAATAAATAAACAAATAAATAAACACGTTTTCACTTGTGAAGCAGAAATTACCGAGCCTTCACTTCCTCAGACATGACTTAGTTAAAGCCAAACAATGGATCAAATTTAAGAACATACAATCGTTATATTAACTTGCTATTTGTTTACCTGTGCTCATCTGTACTCCGAACAGAGTGACCTGCTCGTCTTCTGGTGAAACAAAAAAGTCCGTACCACCTGGCTGACAAAGATTGAGAAAGACAAGAAAGAACACGCTAACAAAACAGACAGGATCCTGAGGAAAGACCGTCGTTTTCAAGATGAAATCTAAGTATAAGGAAGGCGCCTCCTGATCAAAGGAGCTACACCTCGAGAAGACACGACTATACTGGGCGAACGAACGTGGTCCCAACTAGAACGTGAGTGTTGGACACATTTCTTAGCAAAGTAAGAGTCCTCGTTGTAAAATTAAGCAATTTCCTCAATTGTGCCCAAAGTTGAAGAGCTAAGAGGCCTGGAAAGGTTTCCAATTGTGAGTCTCGGAGAGCTCTATCGAACTAAAGAGCTCACTTCCGGCATAAATGCAGTTCCCCAAAAACAGCCTAAAATCGCTTGTTTCTTAAACTCTAGCCGAATGAACTTACTTAGGCTACTTAATTCTTTCTGTAATGTGTTTATTGGTTCAAAGCCCTCAGGCGTTTTTGATTTTTTGAAAAATGTCCGCACTGAACGTAGTTATAAGGGCTTAAGAGACACTCTGCATTGACTTTCATTAGCGCTCGTAGTGGTAGAACAAGGCAAACTTCTAATCTAATCGACCGGTTAACGATGATTAAGGAAACGATTGTATTCTTACTGTATATAAAAATAGACGTAAGAGTGTGTGTGTAAATGACACATCTTCTAAACCACTCGAGCAATTTCAACCAAACTTGGCACACTTATGACATTATCTGGAGACGAGCACTGTTGGGGTAATCCATCTCTAGCACCCTTAGAGTTGGGGGTTAGGTATAAAAATAATCTAAAATAGTGTCGAATACATAGTTTTCGGGATCGCTGAGATGAATAGTGACACTCCGGATGTTTTTGAAGTCCAAGTTCTGCCCCGCGTGGGAATATGAAAACTTTCGCACCCGTAGGTGTAGGAGTTTGGAGGGAGTGAGATATAAAAATAATAAAAAATAGGGTCGACTTTATAGTCTGTGGAGTCGCTGAGATGAACAGTGACACTTTGGATGCCATTTAAGACGTAGTTCAGTCTCAATCGCCAGGGATGCGAGAACGGGTGAAGAAAGAAAATGTTCGAAATGTTTATGGACGTAATTTGTATATTCTAACATACCGCTCAAGCAAATTTGGTTCACATATGACTTATTATCTGGAAAAAATATCATACCGCTAGCACCCCTAGGGTCGGGGTTGAATTACGAAAAATACGGAAAGAGGGGTGAAATATAAAAATAATAGACAACCACAAATAGTAATGTACAGTCCATAGTTTTCGGGGTCGCTGAGGTGAAAATGACACTGCGATGTCGTTGAAGTCCATGTTCAGCCCTGTCGGGGTAGGGATCAGGCGGATGAATAAGAAAATGTCCAAAATGACCAAAATTACACTTGTATGTGTGTTTCTTCCAGCACAGCCCTCATACAGTATTGGTACACATATGACTTACTATCTGAAAAAAATACTGTTGGAGGAAAAGACCCCTAGCACTCCTAGGGCGGAGTTGAAACATAAAAATATACAAAAATGACTGATATGAAAGTTGAATCCATTGCTTACGAGGTCGCTGTGTTGAACTGTAACACTCTGGATGCTGGTTAAGTCATACTTCAGTCGCAATCAGAATCGAGTGTGAGAAGGGGTAAAAATGAACTAGAATCTGGATGTGTGTGGGCATGTACCAGAATAGCTCTCAACGAAACTTGGTACACAAATGACTTACCATCTGCAAAAAAAATACTATGGAGATGAAACAGCCCAACCCCCGCTAGGGGTGGGGAATGGGAGGGGAGTAATGGAAAATAAACAAATGTTAATGTCGAATCCATTGTTTATGTGTCGCTGGCGTGTATTTTGATGCTCGGGATAAAGTTTAAGTTCCCGTTCAGCCTCCATTGAGATGAGGGGACGGAGAAGGGCTTAAAAGTAAATAGTGTTGCATCCACTGCTTCTGGGGTCGCAGAGCTGATTGCTGACAGTCTGAATCGTGTACATCGTATCTGTAGTGCGACGGGTAAAAACATGTAGTTATCACTTATTAATTTTTGTCAGGATCAAGTACTTCCCAGTGAATTCGAGCTTCCAAAGAACAAAGTTTTGCTCGAAAATTGAATAATCCAAAACTTTAAACCAAACACAACTAAATAACAGTAAAACTACATAGCAGATCGTAAAATATCAATCATTATCTCAAAAAGGAATTCTATAAAAATTCACTTCACACAAAACTATCCGGGCAACGCCGGTGACTACAGCTAGTTTTCAGGAATAAATACAGAATATATTCTCATACTTTATTATAATATGTTATTTAGCTGAAATTCGTAGTTCATATTCTCATGGTGTTTTCAGCATTGAGTTTCTTGCCTGAAAGGCTACAACTGTGGATTTTTTAATTGACGATGACTGATGATGCATTGAACAAAATTAATTATTGAACACTTAAAACTTGTGAATGTGTGAACCTCTTTCGTAACACCAATACAGAGGAAGTTTACTTGAATTCTAGTACTTCCGCGTACTTCAAATAAGCACAAAACTGGCACAGAAATTTGCTTCGGTCTTTCCAGATGTAGTTCATTTAAAGCTACAGGGCTAAACTTTGGTTAACTACACTTCACTCGCTATTTCCAACACTAGGAGGCTAGTAACTCAACCGACCGCTCTTCTGAGAAAGTACAGTAAGTTCAATCATTGTAACGTTAATGAAGCTGAAAATAGATTTTGATATCTTCAACGGTTTATGAGCTATTTGAGGGGAACAATTCATCTGAATCACCTTATCTAGGAATAGGAACAGCGCAATATCATCCATACCAAGGACAGCACAATGAACAAGTACCTCTTTCCTTGGCCATTGAACTGGAATACAAAAGAAAGCTATACAACGGTAATAATTCTACCCGTGTGCATTAGTGACAGATATCGAGATAATCGGACATGAACCCATGTGGAGTGGTCGTGTCGAACAGCTGATCGATAGCAGTTTTGTTGTGTGAAACGCGCTAGAGCCGGAAGGCAAAACACGAGAGGCACTTGTGGAACACAACTACCCCGCGTGTGGAACGTGGGAAGCAAATTCATCTCAAGCGGAGAAGAAAACATCTAATTGTTACAGCTACTTGCTACTTGAATAACATCACCTCTCCAAAGCCTAGTAAGTATCTGCTATGTGGAAGTGGCTTGGCTGATAACATATGGATTGTTGCTTTCAAAATGTGGTGTCAAAGGGGATATTGAACATTTTCATGGGTGGATAAAATTACAAATAATGAAACGCTGGAAAGGACAAAGGCAAGCCATGCTTGTAGAATATTTAATCGGACGTATCTTGAGGTATACAATTATTTTGCACACGATACTGGAGGCAATGTGGAAGGAAGAAATAGCAGAGGAAGACCACGACTATCGTATATTAACCAGCTGGCCGTCTGAGCCCAACTTGGCAGGTTCGATCCTGGCTCAGTCCGGTGGTATTTGAAGATGCTCAAATACGTCAGCCTCGTGTCGGTAGACTTACTGGCACATTAAAGAACTCCTGCAGGACAAAATTCCGGTAGTGAGTTCTTTAACGTGCCAGCAAACCTACCGACCAAGGGAAAGAGCTAGGAGAAGATGTTAAACAGAATATGATAAAGAGAAGTAAGATTATAAAATGAGATGGTCTACATAGACTGCTAGAAATAGAGCAGACTCACAGCAATTTTTGTTATTTTTTGTTATTTGTTATTTTAAGAGGAAGTACAACTTTGCAAAAGTTCTCTATTAACACTAATCAGAGCGAGGGAAATAGTGGAGGTTCGAAGGTATCAGCGAAACAAAGACAAGTGCGTGGACTTCCTTGGCCTCGCATACCGCCGGGGTCGGAAAAAAACAGGGGAGCTCGTTTAGGAGAGAGAAGTTGCTAGGGTAAAACAAGCTCCTGGTCACCTCTTACGGCAGACAGGGATACCGTTGATGTTATGCTATCGCCACCACCCACAGGGGTGACACTACGTGACTTGTCCTATTTGAATCTAGATTAAAATTGCTAGTTACCCTGTCCTCATTGTATTTGTTCTAATCCCCTCTTATTACTGTACACCATTTTTCCTGTTCTCTGTAAAATATTCCCAGTGTTTACCCCAGAGATTTTCCGGTTGCAGCCAATTATCACTAAATCACTTACGGTTTCATCAACAGATGCCTTTGCTGGCGGGACCTAGTGTTTACAGTGCACTATGTCTCCTGGTATAGGCTAGAGCAATTGATCTGTCTCTGTCTTATCCTTGGCTTTGACAATGTGAAAGTGACTGAGCTATGAGCAATTCCTAATGCAGCCAGTCCCTGCTTTGAATGTTGTGAATATGTTGCTCATAGAGTCAGTTGATGCATGCATTTCAGCGGGCTTGGCAGACTGGATATGTAATAGCAACTTGTGGCTCGGTGAGGAAAGCAACGGGAAACTACATCACTCCTCATGTCCCTAGTGATGCCTAGGCCATCTATCACAGCTGATGGAGGACCTGTTGAGGATCCAACCAGCCTTAGGGCTGAGGACAGAACATACATTCATGAACAAAATCCCACTGCCTCTAAGATCTGAATGAAACAACCGGAGCGTGTTTTTGTATTCTATAAGAGTGTGGCCAAGTTATTCCGTCTCGTGTGGAATATTGAGCTGTATTACTTGTTTATTTTGTTAAAAAGAAGAGTTCTTGAACGTTTCTTTGAAGATCAACGAACTTTCACATTTCATAGAATTCTTATTTATAGTTGCATGAAGTTTCCTAGAAGAGAAGCGCTCCAGGCAGCGAGAGCAAGGTGTCACAAAGGGCAGAGCCTGGAGCACGTGACAATGTTTACTAGGCTACAAACAGGTGTCGCGGATCGATGTGTTAATAATTCAGACTGCTCATTAATTCCGCGCTGGCGCCAGCATCACAGTTACATGCGCTTGCTCACTACTAACTCAGATACTCGTCACAAAAATTACGACTTACGCGGATTTAAACCATCATATTTCCTCTTACTGTCCAATGACAAGGAAACTGTTTGCGCTGAACTAAGGATGATCAATTAAGACATCATAAACGTAATATTAAGTGACATTTTACCGCAAATAATATTCACTTGTTCAAGAAAATAGTACATAATTTGTTGCAGCATTTTGAAATGGAGCCTGCTGTATCGAAGGTGTGCACTGGTGGAGGTGGTTTTATTTATTTACTGAGCGTGCGGCTTTCAGTGCCAGGCTCACCTGGTGTAGGTGACTCCCATGAGTGACTTGCGCTCCTGTAGATGATGAGCCTAATGAGATAGGGAGAGGGTTAAACTTGGTGCCGGCACATAGCCTGCTCCTGTCGAATAGTACCAAGGGGTCCGGTCAAGCCTTGACGTCGCCGTCTGACGGAGCAATCCCTATCAACAACCCTTATTCCATAAGATCACTATGGAGAGGTTTGGAGTTGGCACCCGAACTAGTATTCTCCTACCCTGCCGGCCAACCACGGTGTCATGGCCACCAGGCGGGCTGCGGTGGTGGTAGTGATTATTGTTTTAAGAGGAAGTAACCTGGGTAATCCTCCTCTATTAGCACTAAGCAAAGGGATTATGGAATCGGTCCGACGCTTCGAAGGGCGTGCCCTAGCCCTCGGAACCTAACACCGTCAGGATAAGAAAAGAACAAGAATTGATCAAGGGAGGTCGTACAAGACAGATGAAAGTGAGAAGCCTGGCACAAGAAAGTGGAGGCAATGCCAGGACACAACTAAGGGCCCCGTGGTCGCCAGCCCACACTCCCAAGTTAAGAGCCCCTGCGGCGCATTTTGGACCCCTCATAAAACAGGCAGGGCATACCCCATCCACATGGGGACAAGAACATGGAGTGGCTTCTCAGAACTACAAAATGTCTAAAATTAGCAACGTTGAACTCTAAAACCCTTACAGCGAGCGACTCAAAGTTAAGACAGCCGGGCGTAGGGAGGCGAGTTCACTTGAGCACATCAACACCCAGAGTGCAGGAAAAAGGTCGTAGTCCGAAGATGTGTACGGTACATGATAACATCAACAGTAAAACTTAAATCGCATATTCAGTAGGCTTCATACCCTGACACAGCACCTCTCAAATTTCTTTGATATACTGAAAATCCACAACCTGTTTCCAGTCATTCGACCGGACCAGGAATGGAATGAAGCCCCATCTAGCGGTATTATGCAGGATGCCGAAATCCATCGCACTCCCCTGGGGCAATGATTAATGACTGACAGATGAAATGAAATGATATTGGAGAGTGTTGCTGGAATGAAGAAAGGCAGGGAAATCCAGAGTACCCGGAGAAAATCCTGTCCCACCTTCGCTTTGTCCAGCACAAATCTCGCATGAAGTGACCGGGATTTGAACCACGTTAGACACCGGTGTGAGGCCGGCGCTCTTCCGCATCAGCCAAGGACGATTCTAATTTGCTCCCTTAGAACATTGATATAGGAAGTAAAAATATGTTCTTGAAGAGCGTGGAAGTGAAACATGGACGATTACCAGCTCAGAAAGAGAATGTCGTAAACCAGAAGAATGCTGAAGGTGAGATGGGTAGGTTGAATCACGAACGAATCGAATTGCTGAAAGGAGAGGAGATCGATTTGGCGACAAGAAAAGATAGAATGATTGGACACAACTTAAGACACCCAGGACTTGTTCAGTTAGTTCTTAAGGAAAGTGTAGGCGGTAAGAACGATAGGGGTAGAATATGACTAATAGTAGTTACGTAGAAAGGAAAAGATTAGCACAGGATAGGGTGGCATGGACAGCTACATCAAACCAGTCTACATACTGATGACTCAAAGAACATCATATTTCACAACTTTCTTCATTTCAGGGCTGTCGCTAGGACAATATACAAGCAGTACATCAACACTACTCGGAGGTAAAAAAAACAACTCTATATAAGAAAATAATGAATAATCACATCCGTATGGGAATATGAAACGATCTTAGACATAAAACAGAACAATAAAGCATGTTAACAATGAGTACTCAACACGCCATGTTGGTTTCTAAAAGTAATTATTGAATCGTGAATGGCCATGTTCTTAATACATATTGTTCTACATCCAAAGACGTCCAAAACTGAGCTAAGAAAATCCGGCCCCACCGCTAACCCTGTGACATGCTGCAGTCCATACTATTCTTTCTATTACGGCACTATAGCTTCGTGACTGAAATTTTCTCTAAGTCCATTTCTTGCGGCAGACCAGAATTGGATTCAAAACACGCAGGTGGATCAACAATTCCGTTCTTGTTTTTAGGTTTTTGACATGAATATGTCTTATGGCTGGAGGTCATCCGAAAATTTGTGGAATGTGACGCTACAAAATGTGTGACGGAAGTGACTTACCGCAGGCCTTGGTCGCCAAAGACGCTGCGACTACAAGTTAAGTACTTCTTCTCCTTCATATAACACTGAGTTTCATTTTGATAGACATATTAAAGATCGTTAGCTTTTCACTAAGTGAAACGTTTCTTTTTTTTATGAAATGTGTGAAAAGTACATATTAAATATTTTTTATGTTTTTGTTATTCTTTGGTTTTCTTTGTACTGGTGTAACGTCGCACCAACACATCGAAGATTTTTGGCAACGCAAAACTGGGAAAAGGCTAAGGATTGAGATGGTAGCGGAAGCATTTGGCTGATGTGAAAATAGGAAACCACGGAAAACCATCTTAGGGCTACCAGCAGTGGAATTTGACCCCCCACCCCCACCCGGTCTCTCGAATGGAAGCTCAGAGCTACGAGACTGTAACCACGCGACCAACTGGCTCGCTGCCTTGCTGTTTAAACGCTGTGACACCTTCTCGCCTACTTTTACCCACACAGCCTTGCTCTTTGAGGCGGCTGGCCGTGATGTGTCGATCTTGTGGTGTCGACTTTTGCTTAAAATATCTCCTGAACGGACAAGCACCCAGGACTTTCGTGCTCTCTGTGGCAATGCCGATAGAGTATGTCCAGGGACATGTCCGTAGCTGTCACATTGATTCCTCCCCGCCATTCTGAACGTGAAATGCCATGGCGATCCAATATCCACTTTTTAGCTGATTATATTACTTAAATAATGCGACACGCTTACCTTTATGGAGCAGTACGAAAATTGACGTTCTTACAATTTTGTACGAAAATCGCTTGTATCAGGAAACAGAGTTCGACTTTTGATGCTCAGGTCAGTCACTGCTCTGACTCCCAGCTTTTTAGATCACTTGTGCCATTTATATCAGAGTTTCTCCCTACTCAAAACCTGACAAATATTTATACATTGAAGTCGAGCTTCACAAGAGGCGCAGAAGAGACCAAGTCTTTCGTATTTTCTCGCACGTGATTTGACGTATCTGTCATTAGCTGAATGACCGCCCTCGGGGTAGCTTTTATTTTATCAGTAGGGTTCGCAATTTTATTACCTAAATAAGTACAACATATGCCCTAAAATGTAGCTAAATGAACCTAAGCATTTTAGGGATAGGCAACAAGTAGGATATTAGAGTGCCGTCACAGTAACGACTAACGTGACGTCATTCAACGTGCCAAAAAGTGATAAGCAGACACATTTAATCATGCAAATTGACAGAGCTGCAGTAGGTACGTTAAAAAGTTTTTCACTCATCCAGTATCATAGCCCTCATTCCGTTTTTTACTAAAAGGAAACCAAAAAGGAAGTTTTGCCATTCCTTTTCATATCTGTCGGCGTACATTCGTACAGCGTCTCTTTCTCTGAATTACGCCTGATCTCTGTTTCGGGAAAAGAAAGAAAAATACATCTACTACAGTATTTTGGCATCCCATGTATGAAACTCGACGCAGATGATACGTGCCTTGTTTAAAACGATTCCTCAATTTAAACTCAATGTTGAAAACATCCTAGCTACGAATTTTTGGTAAATAAAATATAATAAATTATGGGAATATATTCTTTATTTATTCCTAAATATTACAATTCTGTTCTTAATCACCGTCATTCTGTCGATTAGATTAGCCGTTTGCCTTTTTCTATCAGTCCGGGAGCTAATATGAGTCATTGCATTGTTTCACTTAAGCTCCACTACGAGTGCTAATGTGAGTCAATGCATTGTTACACTTGAGCTCCACTACGAGCGCTAATGTGAGTCAATGCATTGTTTCACTTAAGCTCCACTACGAGCGCTAATGTGAGTCAATGCATTGTTTCACTTAAGCTCCACTACGAGCGCTAATGTGAGTCAATGCATTGTTTCACTTAAGCTCCACTACGAGCGCTAATGTGAGTCAATGCATTGTTTCACTTAAGCTCCACTAAGAGCGCTAATGAGAGTCAATGCATTGTTTCACTTAAGCTCCACTACGAGCGCTAATGTGAGTCAATGCATTGTTTCACTCAAGCTCCACTACGAGCGCTAATGTGAGTCAATGCATTGTTTCACTTAAGCTCCACTACGAGCGCTAATGTGAGTCAATGCATTGTTTCACTTAAGCTCCACTACGAGCGCTAATGTGAGTCAATGCATTGTTTCACTTGAGCTCCACTACGAGCGCTAATATGAGTCAATGTATTGTTTCATTTAAGCTCCACTACGAGCGTTAATGTGAGTCAATGCGTTGTTTCACTTGAGCTCCACTACGAGCGCTAATGTGAGTCAATGTATTGTTTCACTTAAGTCCTTATAATTACATTCGGTGTGGAGAGTTTTCAAAAAATAAAAAGAATGCTGAGAGTGTTGGACCGAGGAAGACATTACAGAAAGAATTGTGTAAAGAAGTTCATTTGGTCAGGATTTGAATCAAAATGAAGGCTAGTAAAGAAACAAGCGATTTTATGCCGATTTCCGGAGATGCATTTAGTCCGGAAGTTATTTTCGATTTTTTTTTTAATAGCTGTTTAAGACACAATTTGGAACCTTTACGGGACCTTTAGTCCTTCGACTTCCGGCACAATTGAGTAAATTGCTTAATTGTATGTTTTTCATGGTATGGGCACCCTTACTTGCCTGCTAAGGAATGATGATCGTATATCACTAAAATGAGCAAACCATGACTAAAGCAATAAAAATCATCGAAATATTCAACATAAAATTGCTTCGAATGGGGTGTGTGATCCATCGTCTACAGTGCTTTCTCGGATTTTGGGTAAAATGACTTCAGGAAAGAAATATGACTTAATCGGATAAAACCCTTAGTGGGAGTTTGTGGATGGGTGTTGTCTGGAATGGATTAAATGTATGAGCGTTCGCGTGATAGAACAAGTTCTGGTCTGCTAACAAGGATTTGAGAGTGTGTGAAATCGTCTCATTTCTGCTTCCCTCATATTGAGGCTACCAAAAAGAAACAAAGCATACAAAAATGTGGATTTACAACCCAAAAAAGATGTCTATAAATGATTGGTATACCACATTATAGCCTGCTTATTATTCGATACAAATCGTATCAATCGATAATTTTGAAACCCATGAGGAACTCCTTACGTGACAAAGATATAGCTCTTCATGGCTGCCAACCCAGTGTTTAGTAAATTGCAAAAGTTGTGAAATATATGAGTAATAGTGCCCCTTGCTCCTTGCTCTCAGTGTAATATGGAATTGTAGGTTCATATATATCACATTTCTCGTTGCGTACATCATGTGCTTGAGTGCTTGATGCCTTGTGAGGTCTATTACGAACCCGGTAGTGTGGCTATCGTGTCAATCCGGCGGCTTGATCCAGCTTGAGACAATCCATGTACCTCCTCGCGGATTGTATATTGCTTTCCTCTTTGGGCGTCACGATCATAGATCTTATACGATGATGTCGTGAATTCCATAGCGTGTCATTAAATGGACGGGAAGCCAAGGCGTGACCAAGTGTTTCAATCTCACTGCTGCAACGCCGACAGTGCTTATGTGCCTGGAACTGGAACTACATTTGTTGTCAGGTTTATAGCTCCTCTCCAGTCGCTGCTGGTTTTCTTCACTCATTGGCTACTAGTATAACACCCTTACCCTTTAGCGGTAAGGCACAGCAAGCATTGAGTTGTCGTCGTACACGCGGGAACTTGACTGATTGTATTCAGTGTTCAGTAGTAGGAAGTTTTATCTCTTCTTCTGTACGGATTCTCTGCCAGGGTTAATGTGGATATTGCTGGAGAACTTGGCATGTAGATGAGCCTCCCAACTGCACTTGAAAAAACTGAGTCATTCATACATTTTATAGAAGTCGTTTTAGGATCAAAGTTCAATTCATCTGTGAAATTTACGCCTATGTAACGTACATGCTAGTATTGTTATTTCTTGTCAATTTATATTCAGATTTTCGTTTGAATGTTTCCCCTTTGTTCACGCATTTCCATAAACTTTGATGTAGAGACCTATTTTTTGAAAACGTAATGAAACATATAAAATGCCGACATCATTATGCGTAATACACCTCGAAGAACTCCTAATATTTTGAAAACATAGTGTATAAATGCCTCACCGAACGTGTTAATTTCAAGCGTTCTGACAATTCAAAATGCCCTCTATTGAAGCGAGGGATCGGACTGTATAAAATAGCGCTTCGTAACTCAGTGTTTAATTATTTCATTAATTCGTTTACAACTGGCTGCAGTGCGTGCATATTGGATTTGAAACCAGCACCACATTAAGTGCACAATAACGCAAAGAAAGACAATGGCATCCGTTCTAAACCAAGAAAAGAATTGAGCCATAAAATGCCCATTGTGTCCCTAATGGATGGAACATATTTCACAACAATGTTCAGGAGTACATTGCCATGTATAGTAAAAACTTCAAAGCTGGAAACACATTACGCCAGCTGAAAACATTGATATTTTACTATGTTTGCATTCTATTTGAAAAATAACAGACAGAAGAAAAGGCGGGATTATTTCCCCATTTCTCCTACAATTTTTGTATTTTCTAATTTATGATGTAACTCGTTATAATTTATTGCTCCTTTCTTTACCATACTTCAAAATAGTTTATTTCCAGAATCAATTTACCATTATTACTCTGTTATTACCGACCGAGTCGGTAGGACAGCGTAGCTGTGAACTTGCATCCCGGGGATAGTGAATTCGAATCGCACTGACGGCATGGTAAAGATAGCTATCTCGTGGTTACACATTTTCATACCAGTCTACGCCCGCTTCCTTCCCAATCGTAGTTCTTTTCCATCGTTGCGTCACCGAAAACCTCGGATTAGTGTCTCAAAACATAAGTTCACAACCTGAATAATGAGGCGTGAAATGTTGTAAAATAACGAGTTAGATGTGATTCCAGCGAGAAAAAAGGGTGGAAGGTACCCAGCACTTTAATACAGGATAATGGAAGAAATAATAAGGGAAAGAATTAGCAAGCGAAAGAAGCAGAAACAGTCCTCATTTATTTCAGTTGGTTTTACGCCGCACTCTCGCAGATAGGTCTAATGGTGAGGATGGGATAGGAAAAAGTAAGGAATAATGAGGAAGCGGCCGTGGCCCTGCCTGCTGTGAAAGTGATAAACCACGGAAAACCATCTTCAGAGCTACTTGGAATGGCGTTCCAACCCACTATATCCCGAGGGCAAGCGCGGCCCTCACCGCATGGTTAACTCACTCGACCATTCCTCAAAAGTACTGGAAGCTTGGGATGGAGTATATCTGTCCCCTAGACATGACAAGTGGTTCAGAAACTTGGATAATGGGAAAAGATCTAAAAGCAGGATCCAGATCAATGTGATGAAACAAAAATGGATAAGATAATAAATCAGATTGCTAGAAAACTACCCGAACACATGTCTGAAACTGCACTTAGACTTTACCCGTGTCATGTTTCCTATTATTGAAAATTAATATGGGGTAGGTCCACCCTTCGCCTTTATGACGGCTGAAGACACTTTGAGCGAGGTGTCTGCATGTCTGTAGAAGAATGGCAGCCAACTTTTTCTTCAAGAGCCGAAACCAGAGGAGGTAGTGAAATTGGACGCTGGGGTCTGGAGCGAAGTCGACTTTCTAATTCATCTCAAAGGAGTTCCATTGCGTTCAGGTTGGAACTCAGGGCAGGCCAGACCATTTCAGGAATGTTCATATCCACAAACCGTTGGCTCACAGAGGCAGCTTCATGACAGGGTTCATTGTCATGCTGCGTCTACACGTACGCAGTACTCAGTGGTTTAAAACATGTCCATATCCCTCCGCATTTAGAGCTTTCTTAAGCGTGATAATATAATTTCGTGTGGCTATTTCTAGCCAAGTGCAGTCCTTGCAAGGCAGACCCTCCGATGAGGTTGGGCGGCATCTGCCATGTGCAGGTAACTGAGTGTTATTGTGGTGGGTGGTGTGTGAGTTGCAGATATGTTGGGGACAGCAGAAACACCCAGCCTCCGGGCCACTGGAATTAACTAATGAAGGTTAAAATCCCCGACCCGGCCAGGAATCGAACCAGGGACCCTCTGAACCGAAGACCAGTACGCTGACCATTCAGCCAACGAGTCGGACCTTAAGCGTGATAAGGGGACCATATCCTAACAAGGAAATACACCTCCATACCATAACACCACGTCCTCCGTGCTTCACTGAAGCTGCAGGCATTCTCCAAACCCCAGCCTTCCATAGCGTGATTCATCGCTCCAAATCACTCGTTTGCAGTCATCCACTGCTCAGTGGCGTTGCTGTTTACACCACCTCAAGCGTCCCATGGCTTATGAGCAGCATATCGACCACTGTATCCCAATCATTTTAACTCGCGGTGCACAGCCATTGTGCTGGCTGGACTGCTGATAGCACTTTGGAACTCACGAGTGATTCCTTCCGCTGATTTCTTGTGATTCTTTACAAGCAGCCTCCGCAATGGTTGACGGTCCTTGGTCTTGGTTTAGCTGCGGTTCTTCCTTCGCGTTTCCACTTCACAATCACATCACCAACAGACAACTTGAGCAGCTTCAGAAGGGTTAAAATGTCCCTGATGTATTTGTTACTCACGTGACATCCAACGTTCGAATTGACTGAGCTCTCCTGACCGACGCATTCTGCTGCTACTGCTTCTCTATTGACAACACAATACTTGTGGGTCCACCTCTCGTGTCATCCAGGTTTCAGTTCCGCATTACATAGGGGTGTACGGATACTTTTGATCAGCTACTCTAGATAGAACTACTTCAGGAGAAGATAGAGGAATCAAGGCTTAGATGGTATCAACACCTGAAAAATACCCAGGAACGTGCATGAGATGGAAGTGGAGGCAGGAGACCAAGAGACAAACTGCTGAAAGCAGTGGAGGGCAGGATGAAAAAAATACAGGAGAGTCCTGGACCAAAGTGACGACAGACAGAAGAAGAATAAGAAAAAGAGGCTCAAATTCTAAACAGACCTGGCCAGTGCTTGTAAGCCATGCTAGATGAAAATTATTACTCTATTATTATTATTATTCCTTCTTCGTTAGGGTCTTCCAGGGACAACGAGACAGTTCCAACACTTCATCCTTTGCTGTTCTTTCTTTTTATTTCTCCAATTCTCCTTCATCTGCTCACTGTGCCTCCTTTTCCTCTCCTCGGCCCATTTTGAGCCCATTTTCTTTCCCTCGACCTTCGAATCCTGCAGATCAACTTAGATGCTGTTCTTGAATGTATGAGGTGAAATGCATCGTATAGCTGTTGTGCTCACGTTACAACTCGATCCCGATTTGACTGTCCAGTGACAGGTACTGGTGGACGTCTTCCCCCACCTTCTTCTAAGGAGCTGTCTGTCTGTCAGTACAACATGAAACTGCTTGTGACTGCTTGTTCTGTCAATCCATACCTTTTTGTTCCAGTACACTTCACGGGATGTGGAAGGTATGTGTAGTACGCTGTTTGATCGTTGATGAGACCATGGCTGACCAGTGACTTCAGCAACCTTGTCATATCACTGGGTGTACTCATGGTACAGCATATGTTCTGTATTTTTATGCCTGCGTTGCACATCGTAATATAAGTAGAAGTCCTTAGGTACATCTTGGTACTTAATGATGTACTGTCGGTAGTTCTTTACGGCTACAACTTGTTCTTAAATGGCTATTTGCACCAAAACTGACCGCTGGTATTAAGGCTCCAGTCTTCTTCTCTCCACCATTCATTTGCATCAAAATGGTCCTTTGTCAAACTACTGTCATAAGTAATTGGTGGATGCCTGGACGTTGACGGGTTGCTATGCAGATCAGGGATGTCATTACGAAGAGGCTGGTCTGGGTCTCCTAAGATCTTGATGTATTTTCGAAATAAACTTGACGATGAATTGTAACGACGAATATTACTCTGTTCCAGAGATAGATGCTCGCGGGTTCCACGAGGCGGTGTTTGACGGAGTTGGAGACTACATGCCGGCGTGGCGGCGAGAGAAACGTGACCCCTTGGGCATAAACTCCCGAGGCTTCCACGACAGCGTCTTCGATCGAGACTTCGGCTCCTTTCACACTGTAAAGCGGGCATTGAGGTAAGAATGTACATAATTAAATTGGGAAACTTGGTAAATCAACCTTTGTTCCAAAATGAGTCCTTGTCGCCATTTAATTCTCAACACTATCCTCTAGTTTCGAACAAGATCAAAACTACTTCCATCCAGAGAGAAAAACTGACTCTGAAAATCACCTAAGCACCCTGTCTTAGATCAAAGGCTTGATGTGTTTCCTTAGGAATACGTACAGAAAATGCTACGCCAAGTTAAAATAGAACAAGTTTCCTACCAGTGTACAAGTTTGTCGAGTTTTCACGAGGTTAACTCAGCTGTTCTGTTCGGGTCTATACGACCCGAAATGAACATACACGTCACTTTTACCATTTTAAATACCGATGTATGTTTATGAAACTTGGTAACTTTGTCTGAAAATGGAAGAACAGAACATGTTTTAAAATGTTTTGAATAATTTAAGTAGTTTGGGCATAAACTTTAATAGTTACGTATGAATCTTCGTAGTGAGTTTTACGACCGGATGCTCTTCCTGACCTCAACCTCATCAGATGAGTTAAGGAGATGAAATGTACAACGTGATATATGATAGTAGGAAGGGAGTAGGCGAGACCCAGTGCCGGCACATAGCCTACTCCTATAGAATAGCACAATGTTCAACATCTCCATCCGACAACGGGCGAAACACTGCAGAGAGGTTTGGAACTGGCCCCAGGCATTTGGCGCCCAATCTAGTGATTAAAAATTGTATTCCACCAACTCGCCTACCCTGCTGGCCAACATTCTGATGCTGAAAAGCGTTCTCGCCAAAGTGACTCGAATACCTAACCACGGTTTTAGAACTTTCACAGCTTAACCACCTGGTGAGCTTTTCACAAAACTGTTTCAAATGTTCTTTATCTAACATCAACATTTCAAACGTACTTTTATTCTAGCCCTGACAGCTACTTGTTGCCACGACTGAGCATGTCTTAACTACGGCCGACTTCATGCGTCGCTCTAGCTAGCTTCTTACCGGCCTTGACAATCGGGTCCACGCATGGAAAAAATATTGACTTTCACTGCCCATTTATCGTAATTTAGAGTTATGGAGAATTTTATGTAGGTTAATGCTCTTTAAATGATTAATCCTAAAGGTTACTTTCGTTGATATTTGCCAAAATAATGCCGTGAAATGAAACTGCGGAGAGATGTCGTGCGATTTGCGGTCTATTTCCTGCTGCCCTGCTTACTCGTAACTTATGCTTAACTTTTGGACACTAGGCTCCTTAACTGTGAGGAATAATAGTAATCGTTTTTGTTATCATAGCTTTTAGATACATAGCTGATCTTACCACAATACTTTTGTCTTCTGATGTCAATCTTGAGATTATGAGTCATTGTTCAATTAGAGTTTTAAAATTCTTCAAGTGCTACTCTCAGGAAGGGGACTGGACAAAACATAAAAGTCTTACTTTTTTCAATATTCGTTATATGGATAACATAAATATTTTGACAAACATGTTTAAATTTTAATTTCAAATTATATACTTTCAGATTACATTTTATTCATACTGTGCCCGACATAGTCAGTCTACGAACACGAGACACCCCAGGGGTGCTCAGTTCGGTGGCTGTAGGCTTATAAAATAAATGAATGTGGCAGGATTGACATAGGGTTCATCGAATAAGCACGTTCCAGGTATAAAACAAATATGACACTTTTATTTAATGAAATGAAATATTGGCCATCCTGAAATCTGTGATTATGACTATGATCGCTACGTTATGGAATTTAATATGGCTCTTGATGTAACAAACCTAGGTGCAAACAAATGGGATGGTACACGGCAGTTGTTTTCCCTAACATTCTAACAGAGTATTTTTACATGGTGAAATTTTTTTATCGTCTTTAAATCATTTATTTAAAGTTGAATCAAAAATTTTCATTCGGAAAAATGAGGTCTGGGCCAAGCCTTCATCGACAATCTGGAAAAATGCAGTAATGGTAAGAACGAGTATAATAAAGAAATATCCAAGATTCAAAAAGTTAACAATTATAGCAAAAATAAAATTTACAGTCGTTATCTTATCAATTTTGTAATTATAAAATGAAAAGTTGAATTTGCCTTGGTTTTCTCTAAGTTAATCCGAGACGTCGGATATACCTGTTCACGTCATCTCACATCTCGTTTCGTGAGAATTAATACTGAACTTTAAGCATCTGATCAATAATTAAACAAAATAAAACGCCTTCTGGGCTTGCAAACGTAAGTAAATGGGGAGAATATCATCCATGTGGCAATCCCGTCCACTATCAATCGATAATGTCAAAGTGTCACATATTTTCAGAACAGAACACATAGAAAATAATTTTCTAACTACTAACAAATTACTACTTCTACAGCTAACTACGGAAATTGTCAAGAAGACTGTGATTACCAAGAAGAAAATATCTACACTATGTACATGTCGACGAGTGTCGATCAATCATATTACTCTCCTGTTAACAGATTTATTGAGTTACATCACGATTGAGTTACCTCATGAGAGCGAAAAATTGCACCAACGAATGAGCTTCCATAGTCACGAATCAAATATTATTTAGATATTTCGTCGAGGACCTGTTCTTCAGACCTAAGGCCTTCTCGAACGTTCACCTGTATCTTCAACTTGAAATTATTGAATTACTTGAGAAAAGTTGGGATATTCCCACGAATTAAGAAGTACATCGATTAACATGGACTTTCATTTTCTTCATCTGAAGACACTAATATTAGACTACACTGCATTCATCGCGAATAATCCATTAACATGTGAAAAGCTCAGTTTCACGAAGATTCATGTCATGCACAATTATTCCATATACTCCACACGTACAGTGTACTACCATGACGACTCTAATTTGTCGCATCCTAATCTCAAATATGTGTAGCCATGAAATATCAGGACCTACCATCGTCCTACAAATACCTAATATCCACTTAAATGTGTCTCGATGATTAATTACTCTAACTAATTATCACATGCCCCCAATGCACATATTCACATTAAATTCGTATATAGAATTCAGACTCAATATCCCGATGACACGTTATCTCAAACACGAGGTACAAGTAGAAGTTCCATTACAAGAAAAATATTGAAAATATGGACGAAATATCCTACCATTAAATCCATCGGACATAAATTAATTCATATTCGTGACGAAATTCACTCAATAA
This sequence comes from Anabrus simplex, assembly GCF_040414725.1. Lineage (NCBI taxonomy): Eukaryota > Metazoa > Arthropoda > Insecta > Orthoptera > Tettigoniidae > Anabrus > Anabrus simplex. Next base: position 514,207,004 of record NC_090267.1, read on the forward strand.
GCAAAGATGGTGTCGATAACACATGGATAACTCTATCAGAACCCTCACTGTCAAATTCATGGCCACATGGTCATCAAGCAATCGCATGTGTCAGTTTTTACGACATATTCGAGCAAATATACAACCATAAAATGTGTCAAAATACCTTGCTAAGAAGAAAGAAAGAATAGAACAAAACTGCATAGAACATATATAAATGAGACGTAATCGACTTAACTTAAGGAGAAATCTTCACGTCTGGAAGTCTGGGTTCTCAATCAGCCATGCTAGGATGAAAGAATCTGCATCCCGACGCTGCCGACGGTGGTCGATAGTTTAGAACTTCATGGTGAAGCACTGGTAATCCATAATGCGAAGTTCCGTCCTCTTCTGGAAATGATCACGTCCACGTCTTCCGCGTCCACTCGTGAGAAAGCTGAAACTTACACAAAGTGCTTTAGAATAAACTCCAAACACACACGTAACTGTATTTTGGAAATGACACGTACGTAAGGGATTAATATCTGCACATTCGACGTCTGATCACAGCACTGTTCTAAGTTGAATACAATTATCAGAGGTGTAGAGCACAGGAGTGAAGCCACTATTCTTGACGAGAGTATTCACGACGTTCCACGCTGAGCGACTGCAGATGATAGTCCAGGAACACGTCAGTGAGTGTGAGAGTGAGTACTTGTATCACATGACTTAAATATCGTGTCTGGTGCACATGCACGGAAGTAAAGTCAATTTAGATACTAAATTCTTCTACTGTACGAATATACTACTTCATTACCATTTTAGCCACAAGGTCGTGTAAATTATTTCAAAATTTCAGTTTTTAATTTATACCCTCTAAATGTGCTATTTTTTATCCAGTTTATTTTAATTTAATCCTTGAGCCTTCCGTAAATATGCATGTCACGCCACCAAAGATATTATAAATATTTCATTCATATCGTTCCTCGCAATTACAGGTGACACGCGCTGGTATCTCTCTTTCTCTCGCCAACCTTCATTTTTTTTTGTTAGCCGGGCGGTCGCCCTCTTCACGTAAAAAAAACTCGTTCTCGTCCTCGCCCAAGGTCGCGCACACCCCATCTCGCCGACAAGCGAACACAAGCCATACCAACACCTGTCTATTCAGCTGTGGCCTCACGGTCACAATACCTTGCACTAGAATTTTAAATACCGGGTGACTTGGCCGTGCGGTTAGGGGTGCGAAGCTGTGAGCTTGCATCCGGGAGATAGTGGGTTCAAATCCCCACTGTCGGCAGCTCTGAGGATGGTTTTCCGTGGTTTCTCATTTTCACATCAGGCTGTACCTCAATTAAGGTCACTGCCGATTCCTTTTCCTTTTCACACCGTCACCATAAGACCTATCTGTGTCGGTGCGACGTAAAACAAATAGCAAAAAAGAAGAAGAAGAATATTAAATAAAACTCAGTGAGAGAAAAGTATTTTGAGTAAATACGTTGTAAACTGTTCATTGCCCAGGTAACAACACTTCATACTTTGGCCTTACCGTCAAAACAGTAATGGTTCTTACTTGTCAGTGTTTAAATGTTAAAGTGCGGATTATCTTGGATAAAAATGTGTTGTGTTGCTGTCATAAGGCAAATACGACTCCGCCTAAAAGATCATTCAATGAAAGAAAATTTAGCGGTAAAAAATACCCGATTAGCGCGATTAGTTACCACCCCCGGAGGCCCGGGTTCGATTCCTGGCCCTGCCACGAAATTTCAAAAGTGGTACGAGGGCTAGAACGGGGTCCACTCAGCCTTGGGAGGTCAACTGAGCAGTGGGGGGATCGACTCCCACCTCAGCCATCCTCGAAGTAGTTTTCCATAGTTTCCCACTTTTCGTCCAGGCAAATGCGGGGATGGTACCTAAATAAAGGCTACGGCCGCTTCCTTCCCTCTTCCTTGTCTATCCCTTCCAATCCTCCCATCCCCAACACAAGGCCCCTGTTCAGCATAGCAGTTGCAGCCGCCTGGGTGAGGTACTGGCCATCCTTCCCAGTTGTATCCCCGATCGGAAGTCTGATTCCGAAGGAAAAGCCAACCCTGGAGGGGTAAACAGATTAAGAAAGAAAGAAAGAAAGAAAGAAAGAAAGAAAGAAAGAAGATAAATACCCGAAATAGAAACGAGAAACTAAGATGAAAATGCTAACTCCGTAGTTTTGTCCTACTCTACAGAGAATTTGTGAAATGGTTGTGTCCCTTTGCTTTTTTTCCTGTTCGAAATACAAAACGGCACACAACAATACATATTCGAATATTTACAAACACAGTTAAAGGAAAAAATGAATTAAAGCATAAATTAAAATTCTTGTTTAGGACGAAGTTACAGTGAGATATCACTTCCAGCCACTCATTACATTGGTTCTTGTTTGCAGAAAATTTCTTCTCGAAGAAAAAATTCGCACAATAATGTCATAAATTGCAAGAATTGTAAACACAATTTAAAAAATGCAATCGCCACACTGCACAATAAAAAATTAAACTGACTAGCGCATAACTATCAGCTCTCAATATCAAGCCAACAAGCACCTCATTGCGAACACACTGCCAACATTTACGACAGCAAAAGAATATAAATAAAACTGGAAATGCGGCATTTTGCGATATACAGCTTCCTGTCAGTGATTAGGATGCCAGCGCTCCAGCGGCATTATGGTGAAACTTTCCAATTACAGCTTTATGTTGGGCTTCACAAGCAATTGTCAAGGCCGGTATAAAGAGCGCACCGAGGGATCCAGTCAGCCGTGACTAAATGAACCTCTTTCGAGACAATAAATACCATAGAAAGAGGAAATTTCTGTAGATTTTGAAAAATAAAAACAAAAAATTGAGGGTTTCACAATTTCAGTAAGTGTAAGGTAAGAAGAAGACAAATTTGGAATTCAAGAAGACAATCTGGACAAATACCGCATTCGTTTACGCGAAGAGGACTTAGTGATTGGAATAGTTTATGAAGCGAAATATTCGATAAATGATTTAGTTTCTTGAAATCGCTTATGGAAAGAACAGGTAATCAGCTGATAGGGAACCTGGGGCGAGAGACACTCTGTGGTACATGATTTTAGCAGGACATCATTAAAAGCAGTGTTGATACTTATTTCTAAAATACATTATATTTAATTTAAAATATTAAGAACAATTAAAGAGGACACATTAAGGAAATAGAGAGAAGCGAAAGAAGGAAAGTAAGAACGAAAGAAAGAAAGAAAAAGAGGTAGAAAATGTTTTATAAAGGAAGGTTTGAAAGTGACTCACACCCATGCACGTGACGTTTCGGAACCAGCGCCTTGACCACTTACTTTCTTCCCTGAACGCTAGCTTATAACTAACTTGTGTCTGAAACATGAAACGCAAAAATCTCAAGAATATCCAAAACCATTTTGATATGATTACGCCTTATTGCTGAGGGTAATCCGTAAATTTGTGTAACGTATCGTGACAAAATGTCTGACGAAAGTGACGTTAAATTAGTCGTAACCGTAGGCCTTGGTCGCCGAAGATGCTGTGACTGTGGATTCGTGTAAATAGTGTGTGGTGAAGTAGAAAGTGTGCCGTCAGTGACGTCACATTAGTCGTTACCGTAGGCCTTGGTTTCATTTATTTATTTATTTATTTATTTATTTATTTATTTATTTATTTATTTAGTGAAAGACATATTCACGATCATTAGCTTTTCGCAAAGGGAAAAGGTTGTTTGTTTTTTTTTTTGTTTTTTTTTTACCTATGTAGATTAACCTCGTGAAAACTCGACAGACTTGTGAGTTAGAATATAACTTATAAGTTTTATTTCTGCCAGTGTATTATTTGCTCTAACAGAACATTTCTGTTTGTCACTCTTCTGATCTATTATGAACATCTCTACTTTCAGGAGGCGTATGGCTGAGCAGGAAGAACAAGAAGCGACTCAACGTCGCAAGAGGGAAACGACAGACTCCAAGGAAGAAAAGAAGCGCAGTCCAGAGATGGGTTCCAGTGGATTCCATGGAGACACCTTTACGGGTGGTTTTGGTGACTTCTGGACCATGAAGAAGAAGGAGGCAGTGAAGAGACGACCGGAGATGGATTCATCTGGATTTCATGGAGATACATTCAAGAGCGGATTTGGTGACTTCTGGACTATGAAGAAAAGGAGGCCAGAGATGGATTCTTCAGGTTTTCATGGAGATACTTTCAACGGTGGTTTCGGGGACTTTTGGACTATGAAGCGTGATGAAGGAAAAGACTCACACCCATTGGGAAGGCTGGAACATAAGCGACGGCCAGAGATGGATTCTTCTGGATTCCATGGAGACACGTTCAACAGCGGCTTTGGAGACTTCTGGACCATGAAGAAACGTAGGCCAGAAATGGATTCATCTGGCTTCCACGGAGACACATTCAATGGTGGATTTGGAGACTTTTGGACTATGAAGAAGAGGAGGCCAGAAATGGATTCTTCAGGCTTCCACGGAGATACATTCAACAGCGGATTTGGTGACTTTTGGACCATGAAGAAGAGGCGGCCAGAAATGGACTCTTCTGGATTCCATGGAGACACTTTCAATAGCGGATTTGGTGACTTCTGGACTATGAAGAAAAGGAGGCCAGAGATGGATTCGTCCGGTTTTCATGGAGATACCTTCAAGGGTGGATTTGGTGATTTCTGGACCATGAAGAAAAGAAGACCTGAGATGGACTCAACAGGCTTCCATGGTGATACCTTCAACAGTGGTTTTGGAGACTTCTGGACGATGAAGAAGCGACGACCAGAAATGGATTCGGCAGGTTTTCATGGCGACACCTTCAAGAGTGGGTTTGGAGACTTTTGGACCATGAAGAAACGTCGGCCAGAAATGGATTCTTCCGGATTCCACGGCGATACTTTCAATAGTGGTTTCGGAGATTTCTGGACAATGAAGAGGCGGTCAAATGCAACAGCCGCTGCTATCAGCGAGTAGGATGTAGCATAAGTTTGGCTTCTCCCCGCCCGCTGCGCTGGGGTCTGCTGCCCATTTCCTCTTGCAATGCCGCCTTCTCCTGTACTTAACCTCAAGTTCTTCCGTCCTCCTCGCCCTGTCCTCTCCAAAGAACAACTGAGGCGGCCAGATCAACGTGGCGCAATCTCAAGTCGGCTCCAAGTATTGTATACACCGACAATGAATGTTATGTGAAGAGCATTAAAATGTTATAAAGCGTTATTTTTCAGAGAAGTAAAACCATTATTTTACAACATCCAGAGCACGAGTTTGAGTTCCCTCTTCCTTTCTTTCAAACATTATCCTGCATTAGGAGGAAATGAACAATACAGGATATGGTACAGGGTAAGTATTGGGAATGAACAAACAAATATCAAATCTATAACTACATAAAAGGCTATGTCCTGATTGATTGTCAATCAACGCCCAACCAAAATCACAGGACGTAAAGAAATGAAATTTCGGGGATACTTTTCTACTACAGTGTTGGTACCCACTAAGGAAGGGTTTAAAATATTGCACCCCTAAGAGTCAAATCCTAAAAGACAAAATAGTTATTCTTCGGAAACTGATGACCGGACAGAGTTTAAATTGCACTCAATGATTGGTTCTTTATATGCTAGATGTTTAGAAACAAATACAGCCCTTAAGGGTTGAATGGGGGTTGATATCCTAAAACTTCTAAATACTCACTTCTCTGAAACCGTTTGACCTACGAGGCTATGATATTGCTCCTCTGTGCCTCAGATTCTAAATACGAAGTGGTCTTAAAACAATATACCCCTAAGGTGTTTTGACTCGGGGGTTTGGCCCGATGATAAAAATATTCACTTATCTCAAACTGTTTTGCATACGATGTTGAAATTTCATATTATGATTTCTCTTCTGTGTTTTAGATTTTAAATAGGAAGTACTCTTTAAGAAAACCTTAAGGGGTTTTAACAGGGGGTGAGACCTGAAGATTTAAATATTCATTTCACTAACCGCTTGACGTACGATGTTGAAATTTCACACTATGGTTGCTCCAAAATGCCTTAGATTAACAAGAAATGGTCTTAAAACAATACACGTGTAACGGGTTGTGACTAGGGTGTGAGCTCTGATAAAAATTATATATTCATATCTTTTAAATCTTTAGACATTCGTGGTTAAAATTTCATGTGATGACTGTTGCTCTATGTCTTTTATTTTGAATAAGAAGTGGTCTTAAAACAATACATTCGTAAGTGGATTTGACTGTGGGGGGGGGGGGTGAGACCTGACGACATAAATATTATTTTCTCTGAGCTTGAAACTGGACATGACGTTTGTTCCGATAGTGGTCTTTAAATAATACATCTTTAAGGAGTTTTGACTGGGGGGAGGGTAAAGTCCTGATACTTATTTAATTTCTTTTAAACTGTTCTACTTAAGAAGTTAAAACTTCACATGATGCTTTCTCCTCTATATCGTACATTTTATCTAAGAAATGGTCTTAAGGGCACCTATGACTCAAATTTCGTGATTTCCTTAACAAAAATATGTTTTCGGAATTAGTATTAAAATATAACTGCAATCCTTCTATGATCAGAAAATGACAGAATAGTTCAAGTTCCGCCATTTTCAAAAGCCGTACAAACATTTTAATGGGCCGCCGTGTCGGTGTGCCCACCTCACACTGATGGCACTTAACGTACATTTCGGCAACATTTTGTCGTTTCCGTTTGAATTTGGCTCCACGGTGTGACAAATGACGGTGGTCTGGTGTCACCGCTTTACGATGAACCACTGTTTAACAACAGCTACATTCAAAACTGCAGATGCCTTTTTCTATCCTTTCATTTTTTCAGTGTTTTGCTTCCTGCGAAAAGCTCCATGTGCTGCAGTCCTCGTCTGATTGATACAAAAGTTTCTCGAGTTATAGTAATGTCTTCAACTAACAAAACAGACTTGTAAAGAATTTTGTTTGTTGATTTGAAGCAACGTTTCATGCATTTGATTACGACAGCATATTTTTTATAGAAATTAGCAAACCAGAAATTCAATAATTTGAGGAGAAATACATTTTTAATAAAGTTATGTTTATATATAACTTATTTAAATTATCAAATTTTGAAGTCATAGAAACCAAAATTGTGCCTCAGGGAACTTTTCTCAGAAACTCATAACTAAATATCAAAAAATAATTATTGAAGAAGATTGAATCAGTTCACTGCTTTGAAACTTGGTATATTCGGTAATATTTACTTCATGAATGTGCTCACAAAACTTCATGCTGATATCCGCAGACATTGTAGAAGTTGAACATTTCAGCCATTGCTCCCCCTACAAGGAGTTTTCACTGCGACTGATGAGAAAATTTTTCATCCTCGCAATCCGTTTGACGTAGGAAGTTGTAATTTAACAATAATATTGTTCTTTTACGTCGTAGGTGTCAGCTATGATATACAGGGCGTTTCATAATGAATATCGGGATTTTAAGGCTCTGTAGTACTTATTACATTGAATCTACAATAATTATAAGTAATACACCAAACGATAGAACAACTCGAACAGTTTGTCCTACCACAGTTCGTTCCTGTGCGCACGTTCTGGTTTCTCTGTCTTCCGTTAGAAAGCGTTTTCGTACCTGTGTGCATCCAAAGTCTGTCTAGGGAGGTCAAGTCACGAATGCTACTTATGGCGCCGCCATATTGGGTCTTCAGGCGAGCGTAACCGAATTTAGGGAATTTCGCTACCATACATTGTAATACACACAAATTACCAACTATTTTTCATGTAGAATTGAATTGGGCATCTACTGTTCATGTATATATAACTGCATAACACTTCAGTGACATGAATACATTCACAGCTATTTGAATAGGAAGATAATTAACAGAGCCTGAATATTTTTTTTTTTTTAGAAACAAGAATCAACAGAAAAGCTCGTGTCCTACTCTTTTACTTCCTTACGACTTGGTCTTACTGTGTTTTATATTAATATCATCAGTCAAATACGTGATCTTCTTGACAGAAACATAGAAATCTGTACAGTACCTGTGTCATATTATGATTAGCGGTACATGAAATACTGAACTTGAAGTACCACAGTTGTAGTACATTACTCTGAGCGTTTTCTTTATTAAGAAAGTAATTACCGATACTGCGTTTCTAAAAGGTTACCCCAGTATGTTGACAAACACTGACTGCCTCTTGAGTTCAGTGCATTAAATTATGCATGGCAACTGTTGTTATCCATTCATGTTTTGGGTTCTAAGGCAAAAATACTCTGCACATATACAACAAGAATGATGTTCTTAGCTACTCTTAACTAGTTCATTTATAACCCACTAGCAAATGTACCCGTGCTTCACTACGGTATTGTATATTGTATACGGATATCTAAGTAAATTACTGCACATGCAGTGAATAACATGTTGTTTTTTTAATTCCATGTCTCTGAGCATTATCCGAGAAACAGCATAGGGAGGTCCACATACGTTGCTTCTAATGTAAAGAGCGAGTTGCGGAGTTGTGACGATAACGGAAGGTCCACTAACCTACTGCCATTCGCAATTGATTTGGGAATATTCATTATAATGACGGGCCCCATTGCCTGTTGCGCGGTCACAATGTATTTGTGGAGTTTTCGTTGCAATGACAAGCCCCTACTTCCAGACAGATAACAATCGAGGAATTTTTATTATAATGGCAGATACCTTCCCTACAGCCAGTCAAAATTGAGTTGTGCTGTTATCAATATAATGACAGGCCCCTGTTCCTAATGCCAGTCAGCTTACTGCCAGTCACACCGAGTTGGTGAGTTTCCATTATGATAGCAGGCCACTAACGTCAAGCATATTTTAGATGGGCAAATTTGTTTATAATGCGGGCACCCCAGCCCAATATCAAACACAATCGGTTATGGGAGTTTAAAAAAAATTGCATGTTCCCTAGCCTTCTGCCAGTCAAATCGAGAAGGAAAATATGTATTGTAATGGTACACAGGAGTTGGAGATAGACCCCATTCATACTGCCGGTTTAAGTCGATGTGAGGAATACTGATTACAACAGCAGATGCCCTCCTGCTGAGAGTCATTATCGATTTATAAAGTATTAATTACAATGGCACGCAAACTCCTTCTGGATCGCTACAAATCGATTTCAATGAATAAATGGAGATCGACATACGAAAGTAAGTGCATTTTTACCTTCATTTGAAGATTAACTGCTCTAAAAGATATACCATATCGACAAAACGATTGTAGGCCTACGATGAGACGTCATATATAACGGTCTAAATGGCTGGCCATATGATATGATCTCGTATTTCATCTATTTTTGGGTAAGAAATTTTGAAATTTTGGTAAAATTCTCTCACATAGAATTACTCTTCGGACATATATGTGACAACTACAAACATAGAATTTGGTACACATATAGCTATTGCATGGGTCAAGGTTCACGTAGATGTTGATAATACCAATTATACGTGTGAAAAGTGCAAAAAAACGTGCAATCCAGCAATACAGTCAAATATAACGTATAAGGGATAAAGATACGACAAAAAGTCATAGGACCAAAGTTTTAGATCACTCCAAATTGAATGGAGAATGTGCCATCCGTTTTGTGATAGACTTACCGTTTAGCCACCAAATACCTCAAAAAGAAGGTTTGCATGGTCTTTAAAATTGCCTCCATATTTCGATATTTTTGGGGGTCTAAGAAATAATTTTTCCGTCGATTACAGGCTAAAAGCTGTAATTTTGCTCAATTTCAATTTTCTAGCTCGTCTGGCAGATTTTGCCGCCATCTTGATATGGGGGAGAGGATAAAAAATTAGGACCTTTAGGAGACTTTTAAGCCCGTGAAACCTATAGGTTATCGTTTAGGATAAATATATCCGACTGCGTTCTTATGCTGAGCCCCAAATTTGAGATTCCCAGCGAGGCCCCTCAGGGTAATTTGAAAATGTTCTATTTTTCTTGAGTTCCTGAAGACACCAGCTTTTCTGGTACCTAGTTTTAAGTTTCTAGGATGCCTGGAAGTATCTCATCAATTCACGTCCATTTTAATTTTTATACCTTAACTTATATATACAGGTAATATAATAAGTGAGATTGAATCAAGGTGTTGTAAAGCTAATGCAGTGAGCTCGCAGTTGCGATCAGCAGTATTCTGTTAGAAGAAGTGAGCTCCCAGACGAAACTATCTTTACATCGGTCTGTTTTCAGACCAACTTTGCTTTACGGGAGCGAAAGCTGGCTGGACTCAGGATATCTTATTCATAAGTTAGAAGTAACAGACATGAAAGTAGCAAGAATGATTGCTGGTACAAACAGGTGGGAACAATGGCAGGAAGGTACTCGGAATGAGGAGATAAAGGCTAATTTAGGAATGAACTCGATGGATGAAGCTGTACGCATAAACCGGCTTCGGTGGTGGGGTCATGTGAAGCGAATGGAGGAGGATAGCTTACCTAGGAGAATAATGGACTCTGCTATGGAGGGTAAGAGGAGTAGAGGTAGACCAAGACGACGATGGTTAGACTCGGTTTCTAACGATTTAAATATAAGAGGTATAAAACTAAATGAGGCCGTAACACTAGTTGCAAATCGAGGATTGTGGCGACATTTGGTAAATTCACTGAGGCTTGCAGACTGAACGCTGAAAGGCATAACAATCTATAATGATAATGTATGTATGTATTATATATACAGTACAGTATACTACGTATATAGATAGTTCCAAACCGACTTTCATTTATTAATATGGGTTATATTTAACCCTGTTCCCTATGGGTTCTAGGGGCGTCCTTCCCCCACAGTATATTTTCCAGATAGTAGGTAATATTTGTACACCTCCCACCCCAAAGCGGGCCGAACTTGTACTTTAAAAATATCCTGAGTGACACTATTCATCTCAGCAAGCCCGAAAAGTATGGATTCGACACTATTTCCGATTATTTTCATATATCACTAACAAATCGCCCTCCCACACCAAAGGGGGCTGAAGTTGGACTTTAAAAAATTCCGGAATGTCACTATTCACCTCAGCGACCACGAAATCTATAGATTCGTCGCTATTTTGGATTATTTTTATATATCACTCCTCATCGGACCCCCACTCCAAAAGGGCTGTAGTTGGACTTTAAAAATTTTCGGAGTGTTACTATTCTTCTCAGCGACCCCGAAATCAATGGATTCGACGCTGTTATCGATTATTTTTATATATCACTGCCCCCTCGCCCCCACTTCATGAAGGGAGCTGACTTGGACTTTTAAAAAATCCGGCTTGTCACTTTTCATGTCAGCGAACCCGAAAACTATGTATTCGACACTACTTTCTATTAATTTTATATATAATCCCCCCTGACCCCCATCCCTAAGGGTGCTAGGGATGGTTTACCCCCACAGTGCTCGTCTCCAGATGGTAAGTTATGAGTGTACCAAATTTCTTTGATTTTTCTCCAGTGGTTTACGAGGAGATGTGTCATTTACATACATATATACAAATATACAAACATTCATTTTTATATATATAGATGCAGCTATATAGTACAAAGTGGTGGTGGTGATTATTGTTTAAGAGGAAGTACAACTAGGCAACCATCCTCTCTTAACACTAATCAGAAGAAAACAAATGGAAGGGGTCCAACAATTCGAGTAATGAAGGCAGTGGCCAAAGAAAGATGAAGGCCACAAAGTGCGTGGCAATGAAAAACTTCCTAGGCCTGGAATGCGCTAATGCCATCGCGGTCGGAAAAGAACAACTGTTGACCAGGGGAGGTCGGATGGAATAGAAAAAGTGGGAGCCTGACACAAGCAAGTAAAAGCAATGTCAAGACTCAGCTAAGGGCCTCCTGGTCATAACCCAGAATATTTTTCTCCCCTGTGGGTGGGGGCAGTTGAACAACACCCACGGTATCCCCTGCCTGTCATAAGAGGCTACTGAAAGACTCCTCAGGAGCGTGTGTTGGCGACCACGGGGCTCTTAGCTGAGTCCTAACATTGCTTCCACCTACTTCTGTCAGGCTCCTCACTTTCATCTATCCAATCCGACCTCCCTTGGTCAACTCTTGTTATCAATCAATCAATCAATCAATCAATCAATCAATCAATCAATCAATCAATCAATCAATCAATCAATCAATCAATCAATCAATCACCACTGATCTGCACTTAGGGCAGTCGCCCTATCCCTATCTGTTTTTACCCAGACTTTTCTTAAATAACTGCAAAGAATTTGGAAATTCTAACTGCTCTTCTTATAAACCAATATTCACCCCAATTCGTCCCCTTGAATTCCAACTTTATCTTCATATTGGTCCGACTCGTTGGCTGAACGGTCAGCGTACTGACCTTCGGTTCAGAGGGTCCCGGGTTCGATTCCCGGCTGGGTCGGGGATTTTAACCTTAACTGGTTAATTCCAATGGCACGAGGGCTGGGTGTATGTGCTGTCTTCATCATCATTTCATCCTCATCACGACGCGCAGGTCACCTACGGGTGTCGAATAGAAAGACCTGCACCTGGCGAGCCGAACTTGTCTTCGGACACTCCCGGCACTAAAAGCCATACGCCATTTCATTTTTTTCATCTTCATATTGTGATCTTTCCCAATTTTAAAAACACCACTCATACTTATCCCTCTACTAGTGTCACTCCACGCCATCTCTCCACTGACAGCTGAGAACGTACCACTTAGTTGAACAGCTCGTCTCCTTTGTCCCAAATTTTCCCAGCCCAAAATTTGGAAAAATTTTCTAATGCTACTCTTTCAATTACGGTAGACAAATGAGGTAATCCACTTAATCAATACAATACACAATTAGTGCTTCCATTCATTTTAATCATGATACTAGTTTCGTGTTATTGATATTAGGCCATCATTAGCCAAGAGATCGCAAAAATATTTAAAAAGTAATTGGCTACCTATTTTTGTTTGCCTTCATTTAATGTGTTGGATCCCTTCACTATTTTCTCTCTGATTAGTGTTAATAGGGGATGGTTGCCCAGTTGTACTTCCTCCTAAAACAGTAATCACCACCACTACCACCAGAATCGATTGTGCAGGTCTATGACCCTGAGCAAGGCTGCAGTGTAGAATAAAAGCTGACTTCCTCCAACAACTAGTAGTTAGTGTAGGTGAGGAGAACCTAATAAATACGAATGGGTTACTGTAATGCCCAGGGAGGAGTAAATACAACTGGATATGAAGGGATTTCGGGGCCTTTCAGATATGGGACAAGGTACACGGAAGGAGAACTTCTACTAGATTTGCACTTGAGGAATAACTTGCTGATAAATACTTGGTTCACAAGAAATAAAATCATAAAATAAAACTGTTCAGCTGAGATGTTAGCTATAAGACCCAATATGGCCGCCCCCTGGACTGACTGACTTTGTGTGCATCAAGGTCTATATACACAGGTCAGGACACCCACAAGTAGCCACCATATTGGGACTATGTATGAGCGTTCCCCACAGTATTTCCGTGTTGGATACAGGCGAGTTTCGGATTTAAGAACAAAGAAGCTGTTAAAATTAGTTTATTGTAATTAATTACACGTAAGTAATAGTTATACCATAACCTGCGAATTGTGAAATAATGCTAATTTATATATTTTGTCATCTCTAATTAAAACTTTAAAATACAGATTATATTTCTTTTCAAATCTTAAATTTTAACAAAACTCTTCACTTGGTTAAAGAACCAGATTTCAGGTACAGAGCAATTGTGGTACAAACTCGATAAACAGGTAAACCAAAAATTGGTAAGTTATAATTTTGAGCTTCAGGCCCATAATTTACACAGGTCCCAACATCACTGATGTTGCATTTAGTTAGGCAGACAAGGAGATAAATCTCCCAAAACACAATTTTCAAGAGCACTTTGCTCCAACGGTTACAATTTACGGCCTTCCATAGGCACCACTCAATATTACACAAATATCTATTACATCACCAGAAAAGAGCTTTCATGTTCTACAAATTCTACCAAGGATGCTGCGCTCCCTGATGAAGGCAAATTTTAACTTTTACCTTTGCATAACACTTTACAATTTCTGGCCTCTCTAGGCACAACCTACATTTGACAAGACTGTATCAGTTGGATTTAAGGGGTATCGAGTACCCATACTACCAGGCCTTCGTGAAAAAGAACAGATTAAATTTCTGACCCAAACTCAAAAATGTATGGAGGCGTACACTTGCAGCCCGATGATGCAGAGGCTAATCCCAAACTACTGAGGTGACAATTTACCATTTACAAGTGAAAACAGTTACAAAATTGTAGTCACATCAAGATTAATTGAAGGGGAGTTCAAGAGGGTAACGTACCCTCTATCCCCGGTTTTCAGTTAAGTACTTTTAACTTATTTGAACTTTTACATGAGAAGGTGGAAAGTTTACATTTTAGAAAATAGACGGTTACATAGTTAAAGATTGGAACCTTCCCGTCGAGTCCGATTGCGGAGATAACTATAGAGTTAGAAAATAGTGGCCATTACCTTAGCATATGTTCTGCCTGCCGATAAAATAAATTAACTCGAAAAAGGGACAGCTTTTATACCCGAGAGGAAGGTTCGAGGAGGCTCTGGACTAAATCCTGACACAACCTCTCATTATATTGGACAGACAAAAAGTTACAAGAAGCCTATAATTAGCTGAAAATTAAATACACAAAAAATTATGATTGACCAGACTCCCAAGCTGGCGGGATGAGTAAGAAGTGTTGCAAACTTTGAAGTATTAAAAATAAGGAAAGTCGATTCAGTTCAGAAAACCAATGAACACAAAATTGCTTTAAATTTCTAGTTATTCCACTTTCCACCAGAGTGCATGACATCAGTTCTTTAATAGAGGCGTCTATGGAGAAAAGTCCAAATTTCTTGAAATAGTTCTTCCAACCAGTGGTACACCAAAACAAAACAAAAGAAATCCAGTCAGTTTAGGAAACTTTAAAATAACATATTACTCTATCATTTTGGTAGCGACATCTGTTGATCAACGTCTCGTATTAGATGTTTCAGTTTTTATATGATAGATAGCCTTCTTCGAGGCGCTTCATTTAAATGCATGGGGTTGAGGTGTACCTGCCGGTACAATAATAAATATTACAGCCAGCAATTTAGGCTACATTTATAGTAACAGGAATCCGAAGACCTCACTAAATCATTCCATCGGTAGTAGCGACCGGCGGTGTGTACAAAGGGCAGGGACGTAATCAACGCGAGCTTATGACTCGCGCTTACTGGGAATTCCTCGTTCATGGAGAACAATTACAAGCCCCAATCCCTAGCACGAAGGAGGTTCAACGGGTTGTCCGGTCCTTTTGGACTAGGAGGACACGCTGATTCCTTCAGTGTAGCGCATCTAAGGGCATCACAGACCTGTTATTGCTCAATCTCGTGCGGCTAGAAGCCCTCTAAGAAGACGTGTTGTCGCCGGTAGCACGAAAGGATACCGGATGCGACTATTTAGCAGGCTAGAGTCCGTTCGTTATCGGAATTAACCAGACAAATCGCTCCACCAACTAAGAACGGCCATGCACCACCACCCACCGAATCAAGAAAGAGCTCTCAATCTGTCAATCCTTCCGGTGTCCGGGCCTGGTGAGGTTTCCCGTGTTGCGTCAAATTAAGCCGCTGGCTCCAATCCTGATGGTGCCCTTCAGCTTTGCAACCATACTTCCCCCGGAACCCAAAAGCTTTGGTTTCCCGGGAGCTGCCCGCTGGGTCATCGGAGAAGCTTCGGCGGATCGCTAGCTGGCATCGTTTATGGTTAGAACTAGGGCGGTATCTGATCGCCTTCGAACCTCTAACTGTCGTTCTTGATTAATGAAAACATACTTGGCAAATGCTTTCGCTTCAGTCTGTCTTGCGAGGATCCAAGAATTTCACCTCTAACGTCGCAATACGAATGCCCCCGCCTGCCCCTATGTTCGTAGTGTAACTGTTTAGATAATTAACTGCCGTCTTCGGGGTCCGGGTTTGATTCCCGGTAATGCGTGAAATTTAACAATGACGTGTGGTCGAAACTGTACAAGCAGCTCACATCTATTCAAGTTTGCCTGAAAACAGAGAAAGCCGCACCACCACGACACAAGTTTACTCTTATAATAATTTTATTAGAATTCGCTTTACGTCGCACCGACACACATAGGTCTTATGGTGACCATGGGAGAGGAAAGGAAACGACCGAGGCCTTAATTAAGGTACATCTCCAGCTTTTGCCTGGTGCAAAAAAGGGAAACCACGGAAAACCATCCTCAGGGCTGCCGACAATGTGGTTCGAACCCACTATCTCACGAATGCAAAATGATAATTACGTGACCCAAGACCCGCAATAATAATAAGTTGAATAAGTTATGCAAATTTTACCTTATTATTACTATCTTTCTTAATCCGTTTGCCGTTCGGGGTTGGTTCTCCCCTCAGACTAAGCGAGGGATCCCACCTCTACAGCTCAAAGTTAGTATCCTCGAGCGTGAGACCTTGGGTTTGGGGGGATAAAACTGAGGAGGAGGACCAGTACCTCGCCCAGGCGGCCTCACCTGCCATGCTGAACAGGGGTCTTGTCGGGGGATGGGAAGATTGGGAGGGGTAGACAAGGAAGAGGAAAGAAGCGGTCGTGGTGTTAAGTTAGGTACCAAGCCGACATTTGCCTGGAGGATAAATGGAAAACCACGGAAAACCACATCGAAGATGGCTGAGGCGGGAATCGAACACCCTCTTTACTCAGTTTACCTCCCGAGGCTGAATGGACTCAGTTCCAGTCCTCATACCGCATTTCAAATTTCATGGCAGAGCCAGGAATCGGTCCCGGGCCTCCAGGGGTGGTAGCCAACCACACTAACCACTACACCACAAAAGTAGATATAATTAAACTTGGTGATTATTTATTTTTATCTACAAAGGCTATACTAACCCCACACAGCTGCGAAGTTCTGTGGGCTGTCACTTATGACGTCGGCAATTTTGAACTCATTTTTCCCTCCTGTTCTTATCTTTTGGGAATATAAATAATCTAGTCCCTTTGCATGAATGACTTCTGCAATTTGGAGCGACACAACAACCCATGACAACTTCATCTCACTGCACTGTATTTCCCGGCCTTGACAATCGGGTCCACGCCCTGTAAACGGAGTAGTTACACAGCTCGACAAGTGGCGCTGGCGACCTAACCATTTGCGGTAGAAATGCATACTTCTTAATGGAATGACTTCAATTGTCGATTTATCGTAATTTAGAGTTACGGAGACTGTTACATTGACTAATACTGTTAAAATGATTCATCCTAAAGGCTACTTTCATTGATATGTGCCTAAATAACATCGTGAAATGAAACTGCGAAGAGATGGAGCAGTCCTTAACTGTGAGGAACAATAGTAATACTTTTGTCTTCTGATATTAATCTTGAGATTAAGAGTCATTGTTCAATTAGAGTTTAAAAATTCTTCAAGTGCTGCTTTCAGGAATGGAGCTGGACAAAACATATAGGTCTTATATTTTTCTATATTCGTTGTATGGATAACGTAAATATTTCGACTCGAACATGTTTAAATTTCAATTTCAATATATTGTGCCCTTTTCAAGGCATGTGTGATGATGCTCCTCTTGTAGACTGTTGCCACGGCTGCTGCTGAAAAATGAAAATACTCACCGCTCACGTAGACTCTCACCTCGGGTGTGGACCGTCCCTGGATTTCCTCGTGAGAGGGCTACTGAGGTGAGGAAAGAACTAACTACGGGTGAAGCTAGCTACAAATAACGTTACCCAAGACTGATTTAAATTTAATGAATAGAATTTATTAAAAACACGCGGAATTAAGCAAACATTAAAATTAACTTGAGTTGCAATAGCTGGATTAAATGTAAATAAATAATAAAAGACTGGATTTAAAATGATAAACTAAGAAAGAACTCAACGTTTTGCTTAAATTAAGCAACTAATCAAATGTATTAATTCCAAATGAAACAATAAACACAATGGATAAACAATACTCGTCGAAAGGACGCTGATGTTAAACTTCTAGCGATCAAGACTAGACTCAAACAATATAAACTCAAGCCTCAAATTTGCATATGATTGAAAATCAACTGAAATTAAACAATTAACCAGTTAAAATGATTAGAATAAGCTGAGATAACTCACATACTTATTTATCTACACATACACGAATCATTACCTTCAAAATTTGCCTCAAAAAAGTCAAAAACAAGTTTTAAAAGGAACCATGAACACTCTTCCACTTAAGACATTATTTTTCTAATAATTTTATAAACCTTTACACACAATTACCTCAAAGCGGCTGAAAGCAGCCCAAATGGCTGTGTTTACCTTTTGAATTAAAATAAATGTCAGCAATTAATTATTCAGCCATGCCACAACCTAAGTTTGTTCACTGTGATAGCTACTGGACAAAGCTATACAAATAACAGACAAAATACCTCTCTTAATATAATTCAAATGAACTCGACTTCAAGCATAGTGCCATTGCCGCTTGTTACCCTTAACCTACATAAATCACATGTGACACATAGCATTGTTACTGGTGGCAGGTTCCACCTTGCAGATGATCTTGCGGCATTAATTTACATTCCGTTCATTTCGGTTTATTTGCAGGATTCAACGTTAATTTGCATAAATTTGTAGCGGTCATTACTCTATTTACTTGCAGTGCCTTTTTAGAAGCGTAAATAAATGCTGTTATTTATTGACAGTGAATAACTGGCGGTCCTACCAATCCTACCATTTGAAATTTACATTTACAAATATACACAACACTGTCAACATAGTGCAGATAAAAACAAAAAATCCACAGATAAACCTAAGCTACGCCTATAATGAATTCAATGAAAATAATATGATATCCGCGTACCTTCTACGCAAACTGGGTTTAAATCACGGTTAATCAAAAATGAATCATTATTATTTAATAAAACAAAGTCCTCACATTACATCAAAAAAATTAAGTACACGGTTAATTAAACTCAAACAGTTGTATTTTTACTCCAAGCTTTTAGAGATTCTGAGGTGCTATTTGTGACAATCAAATTAAATAATTCACTTATTTATAACTCAAAACCCAAAACAATCACAACATAAGCCCAATCCCATTGCCAGCACAGCCCAAACTTCGTGCTTGAACTCGGCCCCTTTATTGGAATATCTCCGAGTATCTCACCATCCCTGCTATATTTTGCGTATTCAACATTTTCCTACCATTATCTTTATCGACGTAGACCTGAGCTTCAATTCACTTGAGCTAGTAACTTAGTTGACACGCCTCTACTTCTCAATATATTTCATCGTAGATTTGAGCTCGCATTACCTGAGCTGAAGTAGTATAATTGGATGGTTGAATTTGTAAACAAAGCCACGTGCTTTTTGACAGCTGTCATCGACAACAACGCATCGCTAACCTCACTGCTGCCATCTTGACGGGCCTAAACCTCAGTGGTACCAACTTAACCTAACTAGCGCGAGATTTGAATTTGTAAACAAAGCCACGTGCTTTTTGACAGCCACGTGCTTTTTGACAGACAACAACGCATCGCTAACCTCAGTACTGCCATCTTGACGGGCCTAAATCTCACTAGTACCAACTTAACCTCACTAGCGTGAGATTTGAATTTGTAAACAAATCCACGTGTTTTTTGACAGCCACGTGCTTTTTGACAGACAACAACGCATCGCTAACCTCAGTGCAGCCATCTTGACGGACCTAAACCTCAATGCTACCAACTTAACCTCACTAGCGCGAGATTTGAATCGGTAAACAAATCCACGTTGACAGCTGTTATCCGCCATCTTTAAACTACAGAGCACCGTGCTGTCCTCTTTATCGCACTAGCTGCAAATTCGTCACCTGTCATCGGCAGTGCTGCCATCTTGGCGGGCCTAAACCTTAGTGCTACCAACTTAACCTCACTAGCGCGAGATAAACAAATCCACGTGCTTTTCTGACAGCTGTCATCCGCCATCTTCAATCTATAGAGCACAGTGCTGCCCTATTTAGCTACTTACCTTTGAAATGTGGTGGCGGATAATTTGAATAATGTTTTTTGACAGCAGCCATCTTTGAGCACCGAGCTGCCCTCTTTAGCTAGATACCTTTGAAATGTGGTGGCAGGCAATTTGAAAAATTCTTTATGCTCTTGTTTGGAAACAAACTCACGTGCTTTTTTCTGACAGCTGTCATCCGCCATCTTGCATCACAAACCTCAGTGCTGTACTCTTTAGCTAGATACCTTTGAAATGTGGTGGCGGCAAATTCTACATTCTCTTGTTTGGAAACAAACCTATGCGCTTTTTTGACAGCTATCATCCGCCATCTTTAATCCAGAGAGCACCGTGCTGCCCTCTTTAGCTACTTACCTTTGAAATGTGGTGGCGGCAAATTCTACGCGCTCGTGTTTGGAAACAAACCCATGTGCTTTTCTGACAGCTGTCATCCGTCATCTTTAATCCAGAGAGAACAGTGCTGCACTCTTTAGTTGAAATGTGACGGCGGCAAATTCCACGTGCTCTTGTTTGGAAACAAATTCTACGTGCCCTTCAGCTGTCATCCACCATATTTAATCAAGAGAGCACCGTGCTGCCCTCTTTGTGGTGACGGATAATTTGAAAAATTATTTTTTTTGACAAGCAGCCATCTTTAATCCAGAGAAAACAGTGCTGCCCTCTTTAGCTACTTACCTTTGAGGCGGTTAATTTGAAAAATTCTATTTGACAAGCTGCCATCTTTAATGAAAAGAGCATCGTGCTGCTATCTTGCGGGTAATTTTTACGTCACAGCTGTCATCCACCATCTTGCGTTGCTAACATTAGTGCTGCCCTCTTTAGCTACTTACCTTTGAAAAAATCTATTTGATAAGCTGTCATCCGCCATCTTGCATTGCAAACCTCAGTGCTGCACTCTTTAGTTGAAATGTGGTAGCGGATAATTTGAAAAAAATATTTATTGACAAGCAGCCATCTTTAAACTACAGAACACCGTGTTGCTATCTTTATCGTAGTAGCGAGCTGTCATCCGCCATCTTGTATCGCAAACCTCAGTGCTGCATTCTTTAGTTGAAATGTGGTGGCGGATAATTTGAAAAATCTTTTTTGACAAGCAGCCATCTTTAATCCAGAGAGAACAGTGCTGCCATCTTTAGCTACCGCCATCTTACATCGCTTACCTCGGTGCTGCACTCTTTAGTTGAAATGTGGTGGCGGTAAATTCGAACAAGATTAATCAAACATCGGGGGAGCTAGGGTAAGCACGTGCTGCAGTGATGACGTCATCATGCATGTTTAGACTTGTCCGTTTTCTTAAGAGTAAGTCGGTGTAAAGGAATGTGGTGGCGGTAAATTCGAACAAGTTTAAACATGCATCGGGAAAGCTAGAGTAAGCACGTGCTGCAGTGATGACGTCATTGTGCATGTTTAGACCTGATCGTTTTTCTTAAGAGTAAGTGGTGTAAAGCAATGCAATAAGTACGACATTTTTGAATGCGATCAAATATTTATTTACAAATGTACTACAACAGTGTTCGTTTTTGCTGCTGACAAGGTTGGTATGCTTCTTAACAACGTATGCTTCTGAAATGCCTCCTGCAACTTTCAAATTAAACAAAACATTTAGAAATATATTATACTAAGTATGTTATTCTTTACAGAGAAGATCATATACTTCTTACCTTGTTGTTATTCCTTTTCGGAATCATCATCATCATGAGGTACTAGAGCAAGTTCATTCATACACTGTGTACAGTGTTCAATCCTCGGATTTGGTCCATCCCAATCATCATCACCATTTTCTCCTCGATGCTTGTAATGTCGTTGACAAGTTTTGCATAAAGGTACTTCGATCGACATCTTACTGTGTAGAGGAAGGATGCCCCAAAAATTATGTACGTAAGGGGCAGCGTACGTAGATAAAAATCCTGGTGGCAAGTATTGAATAAGATGTTTCGGCATCGACGATCTATGTTTATAGAATATTTTAATAGCCTCACTCACTCGTGTAAGATAAATAAGATGTTGCGTATGAGCATGCAAACAGCATGCACATTTGCAGTTTTGTTCCATAGCGTACGATGTCGAAGCACACACTAATGAAAATGATAAAGAGCTATTCTTCTTTATAGTCTCGTAACAATATTCGTTAGCGGATGGTAGGTAACATCACTCATATGAATAATAAGACAATAAGCTGCTGTGTTAGCAGGAATGTTTTCAGATGTTTCAAATTCTAAACGAATATCAACTGGAGATTCTTTTATAGATTCTTCATGATAAGAGCAGTCTATAACAACAATCGGTGCTTTATTTTTAAATTCTTGAGGTGTAAATAGCGGACGATCTTCTTTCTGATAATACGATGATTGAAATTTACAAAACATGTCATAGAGCATCCCAAACTTATTTTTCTCAAAGTTAATGTCTATGTTTTCGTAGGGATACGTAATTCCGTTGAGATATAGTCTAACGTGTCTTAATTTACAGTGATCAAACAGTGAGCTATCTTTTTCGTGATTGAATTTACGAGTAGTTTGAAATCCAAAAATAATGTACAAGGGCTTCTCAGTAAAACGTGATGTTTTAACAGCCCAGCTATGCTTGTTTGTAGGTGGTAACACAGGATATTCATGCAGCTCCCAAATTCTAAAAACGTATAGGTAATGGTGTATCATTTTCTACAATATTGAGCAATCGAAGTTTTTCACGATCAGATAAGGTTACATGTGGAATCCTCCACAGTATACGATGCAGTGTTATTTTCGATTCTACTGGTGTTTCTACTGCTTTAAGAGAATTGTAATCACTTCGATCACGGATTAGAATAAGCTCTTGTTTTGCGTTGATTATAATACGTGTAAAGTCTTCTGCGAATCCAAAAATATGTTTCGGTGATAACATACCCGTAAAAATACCATCCTCATTAATCATCCAGTTGTTAGTAGCTTTTGGACACCATCCAGCCATCCGCAAAATATTACTTTCTTCATCACAGAAAGAAGGGTAGAGTTTCATTGCACTTGTAATACCAACATTCTTCGTTCGATCTATTTCAACATTATTTACTTCATATCGCTCTTCAGAAAAGAGAAAAGCTAGAGCATGGTTGTTTAGTTGTGAAGTGCTTGGTCCACTTCCATCCGACTTTTCTAGTCGTCCTTCAATATAGAGGTAGCTTTCGTGTGGTAAGGTGTATACATCTTGCTGATTAATAATAAAATGAATTTCATCATTGTTATTTAATCCAAACGTAAAAGGTTGATAGGAATGAAGCTCACTTCGTACTACACCTTCACGACTTTCTACTGTATTCATAATGTCTAGCATTTCTTCCATTCTGTTGTAGTAGTGTATATCCTAAATCTTGGAGTATCTGCTTATGGGTATCTGTTAACTCGATGAGTCTCTGCACACATGCAGTATCTCTCCGGAATGTACACCGTGTTTTATAGATGGTTTTCATACTGGTTTAAGATGTAGTTTGTAAGCTACGTACGCGTGCTGATCTAAATGAATAAGCTGATTATGTTTATTTACAAGTCTAAGAGTAATGTTGCTAATGTGTTTTACAGACACAGGATGATAAAGAACTACTGCTGGTTTCTCACAAATAGTATATCCACGTTCCTCTGTAACAATAAAGTCGTGCAGGACGTGCGAAGGTTGTAGATTACTATTCAAGTCTGTAATAATATTACAAGTAATGTTCACATTATAATCATCGAAGAGTTTTATAGGATGATCAGACTCGTAACGTACGTTCGGTAGGAGCTCCCTCGATGAAAATCCAAGCAGTGGTCCAATCGAATCAGGTTGTGATTTGAAGTCAATCTTAAATGATGATTCAATAACACATTATGTGTAATGTTGCTTATAGTGATTGAGAACTTGTAATTATGATTACTAAAACTATCTTCCCCAAACTGATCAATTAACGTACTTTCAATATAGTCGTGAATATCGTCTACTGTATAACTACCTGAGGGTATTGTTAGCACACACTCATCGTAATAGAACTTGTTTACACCATCACGCACATTATAGATTTTATTGTAGCTTTCAAACGATACTAGTCCAAGACTATGCGGCTGATAACCAAGTTCGATTGGTGGATTAAAGTAGACGGTTGTTTCAGGTCCTTCTCCACGTACAGCAAACGTTCTTTCACTGTTCGTCATCACGTAGACACTAATGCACTTTCTCTACTGTCTGGGTTTGATATAAGAACATAAGACATAATCGTCCGCACATGCGTGTATTAAAGTTTTGCACACGGTTTTTATCGTAAACAATGTCTGCACTGCTTCCGAAATAACGTATGAGCTCAAAAGGAGGAGGTAAGTCTCCATAGCTATCAAAATACCATACTTTAGATTTACGTTTTACATAAGCAACGTAATGAGTTCCAGGTCCACGACTGTCGTCCAAGTTAATTACGGCACTTTCACGTTCACGTGGGCGCGCTGGTAGTTGATCGCGCATATACACTCCTCGAAAATAATGAATTCCTAGTTGTTTAGCAAACGTAAAAACTTCATCATGCGTTAGAGCTCGATGTGGCAGTGCATTCAGTAGACGTTTTTTGGAGAAATGTAGATACCAAGCCCTTTCTTGTATGGCGCTAGCTTCATGTTCACACCTTTGCCTCGTAACGCAATTGCCTCCATCGTCTTGTTATGACGTTCACTCTCTTTCAACTGTTGTTTCGCTTCTTCTACAGCTTTGACAGTTCTCGCTACAGCACTAGCACCACCTAGCAATGACCCTAAAGCTGCTAAGCCAGCAAACAGCGCAGGAAGAAATCCTCCTCGTTTTGGTACAGGAATAATTCGTGCACGTTTACTAAATATTGCTCTGCACTTTGGAGAAATTCTCGCTCTTGCTGCGCGTAACGCCTTAGTAATAGCTACACGAGGATAGTATTCCCCTCGAATAGCTTTTTGCGCAGCCTTTATAACATCTTTCCATCCAACAGTTTTTACTTTCTTCTTCTTCTTCATGTCGTTTGGATATCGTTGTTTCACCATGCTGGACACGACTTTACTAGTCAAGAGCAAATCATAAACTAACCGTTGCCTCTTGTTTCGTTTAATATATATATTACTATTACGCACTTTATGATTCAGTTATCATGAAGATTATAAAGCAGCAAGACACACTACCTGTTGCCGACATTGTACCACATCTCTTACCTAGTTCTAGTACAACTACAAGAAAACGTCATGGGACGTTGTTTCCTTTTATTGTTCGATGTATTATATAAGGTCCGTCGGGATGCGGTAAAACAAATCTTTTACTCACACTTATTACTTCTGTAAATGGTGTACGCTTCGAGAATATTTACGTTTTCGCAAAGTCATTCTATCAGCCGCTATATACTATTCTACAAACTGTAATGCACGATCTAGTTAAAGATGGAATAAGATATTTTAAATTTAATTCGCATGAGCAAGTACCATCACCAGACGATGTGCTTCCTAATTCACTTATGATCTTTGATGATGTCGCAACAGAACAGCAAAACGTTATTCGTGCATTCTTTAGAATGCGTCGGCATAAATATGTTGATTGCATCTGTTTGTGCCAAACCTATTCTCGTGTGCCTAAGCAGTTGATACGCGACAACGCAAATGTTATTGTGCTTTTTCGGGAGATGAGCGCAATATGCGACATGTGTATAACGATCATGTTAACACTGATATGACATTCGATGACTTTAAACGTATGTGTGCTAAATGTTGGTCATTACACCGTTACAGCTTTTTAATTATTGATAAAGAAAGTGATGTACAGCATGGACGATATCGCATGGGTTTCGATCATTTTATATGCATTAACACAGAATTACAGTAACTACTTGATTAAAAACCATCATCATGTTAACATCTAGCAAAGAGATCACAAAACATATCATCCAAGCTCGAAACAATATTCGACGGAAATTTAAAGAGCTTAAACGTATTCAAGCAGACACGGATTTATTTTTAAAAACACAACTAAGTACACCACTCAAAGAAATTTTTAATTCTACTTCATTACCGCAGTCTACTTCAAGTTTTGCTTCTATGCAAACCTCATATCATAAAGAGAACCATGAAGAAGAAGAAGAAAAGCATGAAGAAGATAAGGAAGAGAAGAAGCAGGATGTAGATCAAGAAGAGGAAGAGGAAGATAAGGAAGAATAAGAAGAAGAACTTAATGATACATCACCATCTAAGCGTGTTGAGTTTTTAACTACAGATGTTATTGCTGAAACACCTACTACATCGACGCAAAATCTACCAGCTTTGTCTGAGGTTATGATTACACCAGAGTAGTGATGGGAAGTGATTTGCAAACCTGCTACTAAATCACTGCTAGTGTGAAATCACAGTTCAACCTGCTAGCGGGTTGGCCTCACTAGCAGGTCTTAACTGCGATTGTGATGTTTCGCAGGCGGCAGCGCTGCGCTGCGAGAAATCCTTAAACTAACGTGATCAACCGACGTAAAACGCACAGCAAGGCCAATAATAGCAGTCAGTAGCAGTTAAGAAAGCAGTAGCAGATAACCTAATCAAGTACCGGCAGCGCTGCGCTGCGAGAAATCGATAAACTAACGTGATCAACCAGCGTGAAACGCGCAGCAAGGCCAATAGTAGCAGCCAATAGCAGTTAACAGACTAGCAGTTAAGAAAGCAGTAGCAACTAATCTAAATCAGTAATCACAGCATCACACTCACAAGTCCAAGTCTAACTGTGACCCACACCTGATCAACCAGCGTGAAACGCGCAGCAAGGCCAATAGTAGCAGCCAGTAGCAGTTAACAGACTAGCAGTTAAGAAAGCAGTAGCAACTAATCTAAATCAGTAATCACAGCATCACACTCACAAGTCCAAGTCTAACTGTGACCCACACCACAGTCGCAGTTGCGGCTGCGCTGTGATTGTAAACATTTATTGTCGACATTGTCATACGATCACAGGAAGGGAAAGTAATTAGAATCTGCGGCCGTGAAAGCCATCTTGCCCATTTTTGAAAGGAGCTATTGTCGTGTTGTGGGATTTATAACCTCCCAACCTGTGATTTATTTTAGTCTTCTCATTATATAATTCATTTTATTGGGTTGTGGCTTGTGGTTGTAGGTCTAAAAGTGAAAAATTGTGATGGTAGCAGTTGAGTTGACTAAGTATTTTGATAAGTGATTTATGACGTTGTAGGCATAATATTTTTCCTACTGTTTTTTGTTTTTACACTATTGTACAGTAGTACGGTACTAAAATTAGTGGTATTGCTAACAAGAGAAGTAGCAGCAGGCGAACACTGAGTGAGTTTTGGGCATTTTATCAGAATAATCTTTTCCTCCTCCTGTCTGACTCCTTGGCTGAGTGGTCAGCGTTGAGGCCTTCGGTTCAGAGGGGACCCGGGTTCGATTCCCAGCCGGTCGAGGATTTTAATCGCGTCATATTAATTCTTCTTGTATCTGTGAGATAGTGGGTTCGAACCCCACTGTCGATAGCCCTGAAGATGGTTTTCCGTAGTTTCCCATTTTCACACCAGGAAAATGCTGGGACTGTACCTCAATTAAGGCCACGGCCGTTTCCTTCCCACTCCTAGGCCTTTCCTGTCCCATCGTCGCCATAAGACCTATCTGTGTCGGTGCGACGTAAAGCAAATAGCAACAAAAATTATTCTAGCTTGGGGACTGGGTGTTTGTGTTTGTCCCAACACTTTCCTCTTCATTTTCACAAAACACGCTACACTACCAATCACCACAGAAACACGCAAATTACATCTTTCCATATAGAGTTGCGTCAGGAAGGGCATCCGGCCGTAAAACAGGGCAAAATCCACATGTGCGACGCAGTTCGCACCCACAATCCCACAGGTGTGGGAAAAGTGTCAGAAGAAGAAGAAGTAATTTTCTCCTCCTCACTCCCTGATTTTCTTCCTTAATGAGTAGGTCTATAATTCCAATATAATTATAGGCTTACCAATGATTTTGATAAAAGACAATTGGTTAACCTTCAAATCTATAAGAGTTTTTTCTGTACATTGCTCAGAATTCAAAAAGGATGGTATTTCTGTATCAGTCATGTCCACAGTAACAAGGAAATGCACTTTTTAATTTTCCGTAATGTCTGTCTGTATTACAGCATCACACTCAAAGGTCTTTTTTTTTTTTTTTTTTTGCTATGGGCTTTACGTCGCACCGACACAGATAGGTCTTATGGCGACGATGGGATAGGAAAGGCCTAGGAGTTGGAAGGAAGCGGCCGTGGCCTTAATTAAGGTACAGCCCCAGCATTTGCCTGGTGTGAAAATGGGAAACCACGGAAAACCATCTTCAGGGCTGCCGATAGTGGGATTCGAACCTACTATCTCCCGGATGCAAGCTCACAGCCGCGCGCCTCTACTCAAAGGTCTAACTGTGATCCACACCAAAGTCGCAGTTGCATGTATATACACGCATCACGAGAAAACCGCTGAAGAGAATTTAATGAAAATCGGTATGCAAAATCGGGGAATAAGTAGCTACAATCTAGGCCATAAATCATTTTATTCACGCTGAGTGAAATGGTAGTTTGCGGAAAGGCCTAACATTTAATTCTCATATATTTATGTTATTAGTGGTCGTATCTTAATGGAAATCGGTAAGTCGGGGAATAAGTCATTATAATCTAGGCTATAAATAATTGTATTCATGCTGAGAATAATGGTAGTTTAGGGAAAGGCCTAAAATTCAATTCTCAAATATGTATTAGTGGTCCTGTCTTAATGAAAATCGGTATGCAAAATCGGGGAATATATTGCTATAATCGAGGCCATAACTAATTTTACTCACGCTGAGTGAAATGGTAGTTTAGGGGAAGGCCTACAATTTAATTCTCAAATATTTATGTTAATAGTGGTCGTATCGATAAATACTGCATAACTAAAGTTACATAGTGTTAAATTTCCGATCATGTATGTCTTGTATATTGTTACCGTACCGGTTATGATCACAGATATATTCATGAATTTGGATTTTTATTACTAAGTCCATATCAGCGCCGAGTCACGAAAAAAATAGGTAAACAGAATTTAATGAAAATCGGTATGTAAAGTCGGAGAATAAGGAACTACAGTCTACGCTATAAATAATTTTTATAAGCCGCCCTAATAGGCTATAGCAGAGTGGAAAAAAAACAACTAAATGTGAAGGGCTACAATATAGAAAGCTCATAAAATTGATCAACAATAACATTACATAGAACATTGTTTGCTGTGACGTGCTTTGTGTCTTCTGTTGCCACCCATCTCCGATAGTTAGGATTGCTACTGCGTACCGAGTATTTTTTTTAATTTGTTTTACGTCGCAACGAAACAGATAGGTCTTACGGCGACGATGGGATATGAAAGAGCTAGGAGTGTGAAGTAAGCGTTCTTGGCCTTAATTAAGGTACAGCCCCAGCATTCGTCTGGTGTGAAAATGGGAAACCACGGAATACCATCTTCAGGGCTGCCGATAGTAGAGTTCGAATCCACTATCTCCCGGATGCAAACTCACAACTGCGCACTCCTAACCACACGGCCAACTCGCCGGGTCATACCGAGTGTAACAGCCTACCTGAATATTGGCGGAAAGTAGCTGGGGAGTTATTTAACTTTCTTCTTTAGCATGCTATTCCTCTGGTTCATACATTTTCTGATGCTACTGGTACATAATACACTGGTTCATCATAGCATTCGAGCTGCTCAATCCCTTCTTTGAGGCACTGACTCGAATGAGCAGTGTGCATATTTAACGGAAAGTTGGTAGAGAATCTTCACGGATGTCTACGGCCTGGTCATTCCAGCTCTGGAACTTTGGACTGTTAGATCGGCACCTTAGTACTGTCGGTTAAAAGTGAGAAAATCTGCAGTTTTTAATTTGATCGAGTATTTTATATGATAATGTTGCTTTTAATCGCTACATTCCTACTGATTATTTTGTAATAACCTATGTTGACTTCTGTTAGGAAAACCACAAATTCAGTCTTTCTGAAAATCCCGTAGGGAATCACGGGCACATCAACTAGCAATTATAAATAAAATAGTCCTTGTTGATTCGTACGGTGGCGTACTTTTTGAAAAAAGATAATGTATATAACTGTTTAAAATATGATTCTGAAAATGAGTATTTGTTTTCAGCGTTAGCGCGAGTTCGCCCGTGCTCCTCGGTACTCCTGTAGGCCGCAGAGTGATGATGGTCATATTTCGAGTGGCCTTGTATCCTAGGTGGCGTTGGCTGAATCACAGTTAATCACAGTTAAAAATCACTGCTACTTCAAAATAGCAATCACAGTTTGACCTGTGAGTGTAAAATCACTGCTAGTCACACCACTACACCAGAGTATCGCAATCAGTTTTGAACTTTTATTCAAGATACCTATGGATCTCTCTTTGCACCTTATATAGAAAAACGTTTTACAGGACAAACTGACACTACCTACGGTATTCGCTACGAAGATGACTGTTTCCGGATAGGAAATTCAAATGTTAAGATTAATAACAACAAACTCATTGTAAAAGGTGTTACCTATAAACCTACGAAAGGACTCTTAGAACTTCTTTTCTCACGAATACCTGACAAGGATATAATTTTACAAGATGATCTTAAAAAATATAAAGCAATACTTTTTGCTACTGACGCAACACGACGTAATTACAAGAGAACAGAAGCTGTAAATGCGAATAAGAGTTACAAGTATCGTGAGTTTATTTCTAAGCTGTTTCCGACTGCACGTAGTTTTGATGTTATCTACAAGCCTTTGTTGCCGTATGTGGATGTAAGATACTGGAATGACCCAAACTTACTCGTTGAACGATTACAACTTTTAAGAGCATCGCAAGAGGCTGGTCACGCTGGTCATGGATCAGAAATTCTAGAAATAGAAAGAGAACTACGTTATGCCGGTATTATCTTGTAATGGCTCGTCAAGAGAAGATCTCACCTGTAAAGGTAAACATCGCACATGAGTTACATAAACCAGCACGTCGCACCTACTGTCGCAGACGCGTTATTACATGAGGAAAAGATGATATCTGGCAAGCAGACTTAGTAGAAATGATTCCATATGCCTCTAGTAATAAGGGGTATAAGTATCTACTAACTGTTATCGATGTGTACTCGAAGTTTGCTTTTGCACAACCCGTGCGTTCTAAAACAGCAGCTCAAATCAAAGAAGCATTTAAACATATTGTTGAAGAATCGAAACGCTGCCCAAGGCTTCTTCAAACTGATCAAGGTAAAGAGTTTTACAACAAGGATTTTTCTCCTTACCTCAAGTTACTTGACATTCAACACTACTCTACGTTCATCAATCTCAAGGCAAGTGTTGTAGAACGCTTTAATCGTACACTCAAAACAATGATGTGGCGAGAATTTACAGCACAAGGTTCATATCGTTGGATTGATCTGCTACCTAGACTTTTATCTACCTACAACGATACACCTCATCGCACTATCGGAACAAAGCCACGTCTTGTTACAAAGAATACACCTCGTATAAATGCTATTCACCTTGTAATTAAAACAGCTGATCCACGTCGCCATCGCTTTAAAGAAGGTGATTTTGTTCGCATCAGCAAACACAAGTCTATCTTTGCAAAAGGATACACACCTAACTGGAGCACTGAAATTTTTCAAATCAGAAGTGTTAAGCTTACTAATCCAGTTACGTATTTACTTCGCGATCTCAGAGGACAGCCTATTGAAGGAGGATTCTACATCGAAGAACTGCAGAAAACAAAATATCCTGATCACTATTTAGTTGAACGTGTTATTCGACGTCGTGGCAATAAACTGTATGTTAAATGGCTTGGTTTTAACAACAGCTCTAATTCATGGATTAATAAAGAGGATGTACTTTAAATCTTATGTGTGTTTTCTTTTAATCCTCTACGTTTCCTTTCTTCTAAGTCACTAGGACACGCTGTAGGATTAAACAACACCTGTAATATGTTTTGACAATTCATATTTATTTTATAATATATATATATATATTTTTATCCTTTGTCTATTTTACGGTCTTTGTCACTCAGTTTTCGTTTTATTGCATCAACAACGACAAGTGCTGCTATCTTCTGAGCAGCTAAAGCACTAGGTAATAACACACACACACACACGCAGCATAACTTTACGAAGCAGATTTAAACAGCTACACGACATACTCTATGCAGGCAGCATGTAACTACGTGTCAGGCGAACGTGTTCTAGGGCCGCAAGGGGAGATGAAGCACGAAGAAAAGAAGATCAATCACTCTATTGATGAGTCCACGCCCAACATGCTTCCTCATCTTTTTCCCAGCACGTTTCTTCACATTTTCCTTGTTTACTCTCTCCACAGCCATGATAAGTGTTTATAAGCGAAGACAACTCGTTAGTTTTAGGTCCGTGATACAGTTTAATTAGTTGACATGTACGGCACTGTCTCACAGAAGGTCTTCTACCTAAACTCACGTGTTCATGATGTAAACTACACGTTTGAAGCTCTGACAAAACAGGATCTTGAGTCCACTCACGAGGCACCTTTTCCCAAATCTTCTTTACAGCATTCGCAGCTACATTAACCAAAAATGCCTTTGGTAATGCATTTAACTCTTCTTCAGTAAAAGTGTTTAGTTTCTTTTTGCATGCATAAAACTTTACGATCGCCTTTTCAACTGCGTTACACTTAGTATCTGTTAGAAATGACATGATGTCTTCACTCTACAAATGTTTCTTTTACACTAAGGTTATTTCGACACTGCAGTTTACATATGTTGTTCACTTCCCGTCATGCACTGCAACACAACCAATCAAAGAGCATACCTACATGTTGTAAAGACTGTTTACTTGTTTCTCTACTATGCTCTTTCAGAAGAGTTTTAAATGATGGCCACCCCAATTCATGCATGTCGATAATTTCACACGATGATGGTAGAAAATCACGCAACCATTCTTTCTTTTCACAACCCTTTAAAAGAACAAGATCTGCTCTTGACAAATGTGCATTCATCATTAAAGGTAGAAAACGATAAGGTATTCCTTTTTCTTCCCACTTCAAACCTAAATTGTTTTCAATCCACTGAGTCTGCTTTTTATCTTCATCTGTTTGCAAACAGTAAGGGAACGGTGGGCTAAATACTAAACTAACAAGTTTTGGCGCCCACAACACACTGCAATCTAACACAGCCACCTCTTTAAACACAAATTTGTTTCCGTTTACTTTAAAGCCTTGCACATCAACTATTAATGTTTTCGTCATGTTTGCACTCCACTCTCTATCACTGTTTCTCGAAGACTAAAGCGTTTAGTCAACGATCAGGTCTAAACATGCACAATGACGTCATCACTGCAGCACGTGCTTACTCTAGCTTTCCCGATGCATGTTTAAACTTGTTCGAATTTACCGCCACCACATTCCTTTACACCGACTTACTCTTAAGAAAACGGACAAGTCTAAACATGCATGATGACGTCATCACTGCAGCACGTGCTTACTCTAGCTCCCCCGATGTATGATTAAACTTGTTCGAAATTACCGCCACCACATTCAACTAAAGAGTGCAGCACCGAGGTAAGCGATGTAAGATGGCGGTAGCTAAAGATGGCAGCACTGTTCTCTCTGGATTAAAGATGGCTGCTTGTCAAAAAAGATTTTTTCAAATTATCCGCCACCACATTTCAACTAAAGAATGCAGCACTGAGGTTTGCGATGCAAGATGGCGGATGACAGCTGTTAGAAAAGCATCTAGATATTAAATTGCTCGCTACTACGATAAAGATAGCAGCACGGTGTTCTGTAGTTTAAAGATGGCTGCTTGTCAAAAAATATTTTTTTTCAAATTATCCGCTACCACATTTCAACTAAAGAGTGCAGCACTGAGGTTTGCAATGCAAGATGGCGGATGACAGCTTGTCAAATAGATTTTTTTCAAAGGTAAGTAGCTAAAGAGTACAGCACTGAGGTTTGTGATGCAAGATGGCGGATGACAGCTGTCAGAAAAAAGCACGTGAGTTTGTTTCCAAACAAGAGCATAAAGAATTTTTCAAATTGCCTGCCACCACATTTCAAAGGTATCTAGCTAAAGAGGGCAGCTCGGTGCTCAAAGATGGCTGCTGTCAAAAAGCATTATTCAAGTTATCCGCCACCACATTTTAAAGATAAGTAGCTAAATAGGGCAGCACTGTGCTCTATAGATTGAAGATGGCGGATGACAGCTGTCAGAAAAGCACGTGGATTTGTTTATCTCGCGCTAGTGAGGTTAAGTTGGTAGCACTGAGGTTTAGGCCCGCCAAGATGGCAGCACTGCCGACGACAGGTGACGAATTTGCAGCTAGTGCGATAAAGAGGGCAGCACGGTGCTCTGTAGTTTAAAGATGGCGGATGACAGTTGTCAATAGCACGTGGATTTGTTTACCGATTCAAATCTCGCGCTAGTGAGGTTAAGTTGGTAGCACTGAGGTTTAGGTCCGTCAAGATGGCTGCACTGAGGTTAGCGATGCGTTGTTGTCTGTCAAAAAGCACGTGGCTGTCAAAAAACACGTGGATTTGTTTACAAATTCAAATCTCACGCTAGTGAGGTAAGTTGGTACTACTGAATTTTAGGCCCGTCAAGATGGCAGTACTGAGGTTAGCGATGCGTTGTTGTCTGTCAAAAAGCACGTGGCTTTGTTTACAAATTCAAATTCGCGCTAGTTAGGTTAAGTTGGTACCACTGAGGTTTAGGCCCGTCAAGATGGCAGCAGTGAGGTTAGCGATGCGTTGTTGTCGATGACAGCTGTCAAAAAGCACGTGGCTTTGTTTACAAATTCAAATCTCGCGCCAAAATTCAAATTTCCCGCGGGAGGCGGAGGCCTCTCCCTAGAGCCGGAGGCGGAGGCGGCAGCCGAACCATCCAATTATACTACTAGCTGATAACATCATTATTTCCCATTAATCTCTCTTTATCTCAACGCAGCATTGCTCTAATTCA
Source organism: Anabrus simplex (assembly GCF_040414725.1). Lineage (NCBI taxonomy): Eukaryota > Metazoa > Arthropoda > Insecta > Orthoptera > Tettigoniidae > Anabrus > Anabrus simplex. The sequence continues at coordinate 514,241,891 of NC_090267.1, forward strand.
CATGAGCTAAATAACCTCATAGATTCACTTTGTCGTCCGCTTGACCATAATACGACATTCATTTGATGTACGCGACGTGGTCCTCTAGGCTCTGTTCTTTTACTTCATAATTATCACATTCAGGGATGCCAGTTCATACTTGTTCCATCAGCGTTACCTTGCTCACTTGTGCTCTTTCCTCACACGTTACATTCTGCTGATTTTGGTGTTTTTCGTCTATTTCCTGTAGCTGAGCTGGTGCCCACGTGCGCCACCAGCGACCGTCTCCTACGATCTAACGGTGTCCTTTAATGTAGGCCTTTAGGCCTTGAAATCTTGCTTTGCCTAGGTGCCTGCGTAAAATGGCTTGTTCCTTGACGACGCCATTGTCCATGTCCCTTCTCACCCAAATTTTCTCACCTTTTAAGTTGCTGGGATTCCTCAGCACTATTTCCGCCATCAGGGTTGATATTAACTTAACCTTGATCGGTCTCCTACCCTTGACTTTCCCCACTCTATATACATCGTCTATGTCCACCTCACTAAAGTTTACCTTCATTTTACTTTGTATTACTTCTACCACTTTACATACTACTTCCACATTGCTTTCGTTGTCTCCTTCCGGCACACCATAAATAAAAAGTTTTCTCCTCCTGAGCTCTTGGTTATTCCTGTTTACAGACCACTTTACTTGACTCAGTTCCTCCTCTAAATCCCTGACTTTGGTCTTCAGTCGTTCTACTTCCTCCGTGTTATGGGCCACTCTCTCTTTTATCACCTTCATCTCCTTTTTAACACACTGTTTTAACTCTTGTATTTCCTTATTTATTTCCTTGGCTTGTTCTCTAATTAGGTCTCTTGTTTGCTCATCCTGACAAGCTCCTTTGATCAGTTCCTTAATCAATTCGAATTCTTCCCATCCGATTGCACCAAGTGGTCCAGGCCCCGGGTGTAGCTCAACTGACCAATTTCCAATAAGATTGCTATCACTGCGGCTACCAACAAGGATTCCAATACACCCATCTGCTGACCCCGTTGCTCTTCGCCACTTCTTCCTCACGATCGTTCAACCTCTCTTAAACTACTGCTCTCCGATTTGGTCAACAGCCCCCCCTCCAATACCAAGCAGTTAGACAGAGCAGTGTCCTTCTTTGCTGCAATTGTAAGGAACAGAAACCCCAAGCTCAGAAATCTGTCTACGCAGCGGATATTAATGGCAATTAATGTGTCACCGCTGCACATCAGGCGACAGGTAGCTGACCTGAGTTTCCTCCACGAGATCTTAAATGGACATTACCGCTCGGAACATCTTGTTTCTCTCTTCTCTCTCCGCGTTCCTTCCCGCTCCACCAGAACCAAAGACCTTCTCCACATTCCCCACACTCAGCACTCAATACTTCAACGATCTTTCCTAATCCGCCTCCCAGCACTCTTTAACAATATTAATAGGAGACAAGAGCTTGATATAGCATCAAATAAAAGTGTATTCGAGAAGTGTGTAAATAGTATCTTAAAGATAAGTTGATGTGGAGGGATTATACCGCCATCTTGACCCACGACGACTTAGCTATGAACATGGACATTCTCATGGTTTTCGATTTGGACAGTTATTAGTAGGATGTGTACCTGATCTTGTTATATTTTGTTATGTTTGTTATATTTTATTATGAAAGTTTACGTTTGTTAAATAGTCTGTTGACAGTGCAAGTGAAATTTGCTCAGTGTAGCTGTATCTTGTGCTTCGTGAATAAATAAATAAATAAATAAATAAATCTTTCCTCTCAGTTTTCACATTTCACTCCTCCATTCTACCTTCCTATAGCTGCCCTGTACTGTACTAGTGAATCGCTCATATTTAGCACTCTACTCAGAATATCCGTTCACTCCACTGTCCCAATCACGACTGGTGCTTAAACTATCCATTCCCCATATGCATCAAAAATCGCGAAATCAATCCGTTTATCTCTAAATATTTGGATTATTATTATTATTATTATTATTATTATTATTTTATTATTATTATTATTATTATTATTATCACTATTACTATTATAATTGTTATTATTATTATCATTATTATTATTATTATTATTATTATTATTATTATTATTATTATTATTATTATTACTGTTATTATTATTGATATTATTATCACTATTATTATTATTATTATTATTATTATTATTATTATTATTATTATTATTATTATTACTATGTCCGACTCGTTGGCTGAATGGTCAGCGTACTGGCCTTCGGTTCAGAGGGTCCCGGGTTCGATTCCCGGCCGGGTCGGGGATTTTAACCTTAATTGGTTAATTCCAATGGCCCGGGGGCTGGGTGTTTGTACTGTCCCCAGCATCCCTGCAACTCACACACCACACATAACACTATCCTCCACCACAATAACACGCAGTTACCTACTCATGGCAGATGCCGCCCACCCTCATCGGAGGGTCTGCCTTACAAGGGCTGCACTCGGCTAGAAATAGCCACACGAAATTTTATATATATATTACTAGTATTACTATTATTATTGTTATTATTATTATCACTACTATTATTATTATTATTATTATTATTATCATCATCATTATTATTACCGTGTTTGCCTGGAACAGAGAGGTGAAAGAAGGTGCTGGCTTGAATTGGTCTATCTACGATGGTCAAAGATTAATTTAAAACTTTAAAAATAAAGGTTATATTTCTTTTCAGATATTAAATTGTAACAAAACTCTTCACTTGGCGAAAGAACAAGATTTCAGTTACAGAGCTGGTTTGGTTCAAGGTAGTAGAAACAGAAAAACCCAGTTAAGTTAGTTACAAAATTCGAGCTTCCAGCTCCCGATTTACAAAATCCCTACATCACTAATGCTGCGTTTAGTTAGATAGTCAAGGAGACGAGTCTCCCAATTTCTTTTGCAGTATATTTAAATCACACACAATTTTCACGACCACCTTTGCCTTCCAAAGACACTCTTCAATATTTACACAAATTACATGAAAGAGCCTCTGTGCTCTATAATTTTACCAAGGAGACTGCGCTCCCAAACCCTTACAGCCTACTCAAGCCAGCCTATAACTTTTACATTTGGGATTAGAGCGTCTTTGCTCAATCAAATCAGGCCTCACGAGACACAACCTATAATTTACAAGAGCATATCAATAGTGTTTTAAGTTTACACAGGGGTATCGAGTACCCATTCCACCGGGCCTTCGTTGAAAATAACAGGTTCAATTACTGGCCCAAAAATCAAAATGCTGCAGAGGCAGACATTTGCGCACTCGAAATTTGCACACAAGATACAACCCTATTTGGGCTCCTGGCCCGAAGTTACAGAGGCTAATCCCATTCTACTGAGGTTAGGTTACAATTTATAATAGTGCAAAAACAGTTACGAAATCGTAGTCACCTCATGATTAAATTGAAGGGGAATTGATGAGGGTAACGCACTCTCTATCCCTAGATTTAAGTTAAGTACTCTTGACTAACTTGAACTTTTATATAAGAAAAAAGAAAAGTTTACATTAGCTGGCAGAGATACCTACAGAGTTAGAAATATGGTGGCCATTATCTTAGCTGATGTTCTGCTCGCCGACGGATGAGGCCTGTGCCTCATCTCTTAACATACACACTCAGTAAAACGACGATCAATATGACAAGTTAGCTCCAAAAAGCGTGAGCTTTTATACCCGAGAGGAAGGTTCGAGAGGGTTCTGGGCTGAAACCAGACACACCCCATCTCTTTACTGCTAGATAAAATAGGTACAAGAAGCATGTGATTGGCTCAAAATTAAATACACAAAATTTTTGATTGGCCAGACTCTAAAGCTGGCGTGATGATTAACAAGTGTTGCAAACTTTGAAATATCAACAACAAAGAATAATTGCTTCAGTTTACAAAACCTATAAATACAAAATTTCTTTAAATTTTTAGTAGTTCCACTTTACATCAGAGTTCATGACATCAGCTTTTCAACAGAGACATCTAGAGCGAATTTCTTGAAATAGTTGTTGCAAACTTTTATGTGTTAGAAGCGTTCTTCAAGGCGCTTTATTTAAATGCACGGGGTTGACGTGTACCTCCCGGTATTATTATTATTATTATTATTATTATTATTATTATTATTATTATTATTAGCCTTTATCTTCCACTCCTCCAAGGGTCTTCATGGTCTGTACGGAGATGACTTTGCTTTTTGTGCCTTTTTGCTTCGTATTATTATTATTATTATTATTATTATTATTATTATTATTATTATTATTATTATTATTATTATTATTATTATTATTATTATTATACCGGGCGGTACACCTCTACACCGTTTATTTAAAAGTTGCGCCAGTTGAAACTCCTCTTCTGGAGGAAGGTTGAACTTTATCTATTCTATTAATTCTCTACTTTCTCAGAAGATGTCACCACGTGGAAAATTTTGAGTTTTTGAACTGTGTCACTTTTGATGTGTTTTTGTTTCGCTTGAAGTAAGAAGTGTGAACTTTCTCTTCTAGAGGACACTACTGAAGATCAACAATAGTGCGACCTAGTGCGGAGTCAAAGAACTATTTTGTTGGAGAAATTTTTATTTCAAGAGTTTGTTCTTTGTTAAATTTCCTTCTGTCATTGTTTAAGTTGGCTGTATACCCCTCTTTTTCCCCTTAGTTTGGATCTAGCCAATCCCGAATTTCTTTAATTAATTTTCCACCAATAATGTGTTTCTTTTTCCTCTATGTAGGGGTTTCTTTTCCCGAACCAATAAAGATTTTGTGGGAGGGTGTTTTCTTTCCCCTAACGCCTAGAATCTTCCGCGAGAGGATATAAACTGCTGATTTTGGGGTCTCCGGGCCACTTCTGTTCCATCTTTCAGTGTATTAAGTACATAGCAGGAGGCGGGAAGCGCCTCTTTCTTCTTCAGCCGTTCAACACCAGGTAATGGCCTATTAATAACTTCTTTTCTTGCTAGGTCGGCAGTTTAACACTCGCGGCGGGTTCGAAGCAGTTCCATCATGTAACCTTTTCCTAAAATGTAATTACTCTTTTCATCTTTTTCTTGTAAAGCTACATATTGGGATAGAGAGTGCTAACCCTCTCGAGCTCCCACTCACATTTGTTTTGAGGTGAACTTATTTTCTCAAACTATTCTTCGTTTATGTAATGTAAAGTGTTCTTCTCTAAGTCACCTCTGTAGTATGGGATTAGCCCTTGCGTTAGTGGCCCAGAGCCAGATTAGGTTTTAAAAACAAGGTGTATTAGGAGTGCAAGTTCGCCTCCTCTCAAATTGTTATTTTAGAGGTCATGTAATCAACCTTCTTTTCATGTAATAGACCTCCGTAGTTTGGGTATTTTACCCCTGTAAATACGTCCTTAGAGGACAGCTTGAAGGTAGAGTTTGGTGTGGCCTTGTGATAGGCTTACAATTTTGAGAGCGGATCGCTCTTTGAAATTTGTTTCTGTATGCCTCGTGCAGGCTTTATGTGTAATGTTTGGAGCCAGTGCTCCTGGGCAGGAATGGGGTTTTCTGCCCCTTGGCTAAAATTTTCTTTGGGAGTAAGGCGGGGCTGATTGCCCAAGAGTTATGAAGTAAGGGCACTGAGCCCGAACCCAGTAATATTGTACCTACATTTTGCTACTCTGTACCTGTTATGATTGTTATCTCTTGCCTTTGAAAAGAAAATATAACCTAGTTAAATTTTAAATTAATTTTACATTGCACGTTAATTTCGTAGCTTGAAACCCATTCACACCCGCACCTTCTTTTCACCTCTACCTACCACGGATATCTCCGTAACAAGTGGTAGCAGAGCGTGGTTGAATGGGTCTCAATTTAGCCCCTTTTGACGGCTAAACTTTGCTTTGATTCGAACTCTAACAATTTTCTCAGTTGCTGGAATTTTTTGAGTTTTTCAAAATTGTTCTGTCATCATGCCCGGCCCTCGCGATGTTCTCCTCCTTAACTACTTGCGCAAAGAGGAGTTGATATATGAGTTAACTATCAGAAACGTTCAATCTGGAGGCACGGTTGCAATAGACACTAACAAGCTTAGAGAGTCCCTTGATTTGCCCATTTCCATCCCCAATTTGGGAGAGAAAGAAATTGATGACTCTCTTTCCACGATTGTCGAGAATATTACTGGGCTAGCATCGGTAGTCAGCTTTTTTGATGAAAACGATCCATCTCCTAATCAAATTAAGCGTGTGCAAGGCAGGCTGTATCACTTTGCAAATAGAGTTAATGATCTATTGTCTCTAAAGGTGAATGACGTTCAGAGGAAGCAAGCTAATACGCTCCTTGAAACTATTTCTGAATTGTCTAATAAGGTCACTCAATTGCTAACCGGCGAAGCTCCTCCCAAAACTGATCAACCCGCCACGGTGAATGTAGGTAACGAGGAAGAGCCTCCTCAGGGAGAAGTCAATAGGATAACCGTTGCTGCTCAAACTATCTCTGCCCCATCGAACAACGAATCTGAACGTCGTGCATCATTGAGTAACATCCGTTCTGAATTGACTTCCTTGCCATTGAAACCTTTACCTACTATGTCACCCGGATTTAGTAGCTTGCCTCATCCATTGGCAATGTTGCTCAGAGGTATATCCAAGTTTTCTGTTAATACCACCAGTGACGTAATTTCATTTTTAAGATTTCTAGTGGAATTTCAGGATCATGCCCTTGTTTTTTCTCTGTCTCCATGTCAAATCTTGCAAATTATCTATCCGTATGCTATTGGTATTCTCTCCGACAAAATAGTTAGAGCCATTGCCGAGCAATCTTCTATTGAGGATTTCCATGCCCATTTGCTAGCTAACTTCATCCCGGCTAGGGCCAGGTCCTCCCTTATTCAGAAATACTATTATCGGGTACAGCGCTTGGATGAAAACCTGGCAGACTTCATCCAAGATATTAAGTTTTATACTAGGGTGTTTGCTCTCCACTTCCCTGAGGATCAGATCGTGCAAGCTATTGTCGAAGGGATTTCACCACCCTACAGGTCATATTTGTTTTTCGCGGCGTGCCCGCAAACCTTCTCTGAACTGGAAGCATTAGCCGTCTCTGCGGAAGGAGTTAGGTATGCCGATTCCTTGCGTGTCGCGAAAGAACCCCCGCCTTCCTTTAGTAACACTCGGCCTCCACCTCGCCGACCAGTCAATCCCCGTAAATGTTATGCTTGTGGGTCGCCTGACCATCTGCGGAATAAGTGTCCTCTGATCAAGTCAAGTGGGACAAGGAATGGAGCAGGGTCATCACAAGGCTGTTTTAAGTGTGGGGCCTTCTCACATATCGCCAAGAATTGCCCAAACTCAAATAGCACCCCCTCCTGCTCAACTTCTGGTGCAAATTCCAGCTATGCCAATAATAAAAAGTGACTAGTGGCGTCGGCTGAGCCGACTAATCCATCTTCCCGAGACTCAGCCCCTAGTAAACAGGTTGTAAATGCAGAGAACGACCAGCCTTCAAATTCATCTTTTGAATGCCCTAAAGAGTGTCTTAGGATTGCGGCGGATACCCCCGCACCTGTTCCTTTTCTTAAGATTGAGTTAAATAACGAGCCTATAACAGCTCTCTTAGATTCAGGCAGTGTTTGTTCCATTATTTCGGCTGATTGGTATTCTAAATTGAAATCTGTTTGTAAACTCCCTGACTATGTCTCTTCTCCTGTTCAATACGTTTCGGCTAATTCATCTCCATTAGAAATTCTAGGTTCCTTACTGGTCAAAATTCATGTTTTTAAGTTTACCTGGAAAGTTAAATTGTTTGTGGCCAAGCAATTGTCTTGCCCCATTATATTGGGAGCTGACTTTATTTCTCACACTGGTCTTGTGCTCGATCTCCAGAGTAGGTCGTGCACATTCAAATTTGCGTCCAATTGTAGAATTCCCTTGTTAAAGTGTAATTCTGTATCATGTTCATCTATTTCGCCTACCCAGGATGAGATGTTGTTAGACCTTAGACATCTACCTGAGGAGCAGGCTGATAGTATTCGCAAACTGTGTCAGTCGTTTCCCGAGGTGTTCTCTGATACTCTTGGTGTTACTGACCTTATTGAATACAAAATTGAGGTTACGGATTCGATTCCTGTCCGTTTTCCACCGTATAGGCTATCTCCACCTAAAATGAAGGCTCTGAAAGAAATCATCGATCAGATGTTGAAGGATGGTATTATTAGGCCCTCTAAGTCAGCGTATTCTTCGCCTATTTTTCTAGTCCCGAAACCCCAAGGAGGCTTCAGGCCTGTCATTGATTACAGGGCTCTCAATCGGAAGGTGGTGTTGCAATCTGTGCCCCTTCCCGACCTTCATTCTTGCTTTTCATGGTTTCGAAAGGCCAAGTTCTTCACTATCTTGGACTTGAATCAGGCCTATAATCAAATTCCCCTTGCCGAGGAGTCTAAACATCTTACAGCGTTTGCCACGGACTGGAATTTATACGAATACAACCGCGTGCCTTTCGGGCTCCCCACGGGGGCAGCTGTGCTCACTAGACTACTAGATAGGGTCTTTTCCGACATCAAATT